>NC_051184.2:77942104-77978867 GCF_013339695.2 Rhipicephalus sanguineus | reverse complement strand
AGCCGGGGCCAAGGGGGGTGTTGCCTCTTTCCGGGGGGCCTTAAAGGTCCACTCACCCGGCGTCGGCTCAACCCCCAGGATCCCCTTTTCCCCGGACACGGCAAAGCCACGCACGGCGAGGCGTGGGAAGGGGTCGAAACCCCTCCGTTAGCTCGGGTCCGTGGTGTCGCTGGCTCTGCATTTATAGCAGTCTAGTAAACATAACATTATTCCTATGAATCAGAAAGCTGCATTCAGTGTTGCTTGATGCCGGAGGAATACGCTAATGACAGTCACACATGATATTCACATTATCAAACCACAAAATGCACTTTTTTTGTAATGTTGACGTCTGTGCTCTAATGCGAGTACTGATGTTACACGTCAGATCATAAGTTACTCTTTAAACGCCAGTGTAGTAGACGTTCCTGGTAAGTTCATGATGTGCACACAGCTGCTACACTTTCAAAAACATGTTGATCCACATTGTAACGCTTGGCTCAAAGCCGAGAAATGCAGCATACACAATTACTCGCTGACTGCTTCACATGAAACCGATTCCCAAAAGGCATGGGATCTGCCAAATTTGTTAGTTACGGTATCAATGTCTGCTCTTGCAAACTTCGTTTACTGAACATTCGCCTGAATGCCAAACATTAAATGTTTCAGGGAAGCTGCTCAATATTTACATCCAGAACTAGGCCTTTCATGATATTTATAAGGTGATAGCAGTTGGCCTAAAAGGTTGCAAACTTCCATTGAAAAAAAGTTGGCCTTGACAATTTGTTACTGTGCACAGCGATGTTCTACTTAGATGACTACTTGTTCTAGTCTTCGTCCACCCCACTAAATCAGTGGTTATGGTGCTAGGCAGCTGACCAGGAGGTCACGGGTTCGATTCCAGTTGCAGTGGTCGCATTTCGATGGAGGCAAAATGGTAGAGGGCCATGTACTGTGTGATGTCAGTACACATTAAAGAACACCAGATGGTTGAAATTTTTGGAGCCCTCTATTACGGTGTCTCTCATAATCATATCGTAGTTTGGGGACGTAAGACCCCACATATTATTCTCATTCTACTATAGTTCTAGTCTTTCTCAAGAAAGTTAGGTAGGTCTGCAACATAGCATGAAGTACCCAGAGACATCAAAACAGAAATACTAGCAACTCTATCAAGAGGCATCAACACTCTCTCTTTTTGGGGTGCAGGAGTTAATATGCGCTATGTTGCAGTACCTTTTGCAGGCTAGCTGTGTGCACATCAACATGTAAGAATTATCAGAAAGTTCATACACATTGTGCAAAGTTTAAAACTGACCCTCTGTGCATTTGAAAGTACAGTTTCTGGTCCTTTTAGCACGCTGGTATTCAGTGGTGTGAAGCAGGTGGCCCCGAACTACAATACGCTGGTAGCTGGTGACTGCATCTAGAATGAAGCCAAGCTCTGGAATAAATGCACTCTTTTGCTCATGGCCCACAATTCCACAAACAATCCCTCTACCCAAAGTCCTTGTTTCAGGAACTTTGGAAGGTGCTGGAGCTATTAACTGTTGACACATTTCCTTAACCTGAGGCTGCAGGTCAAGAGTGTTCTTGAGCATTACAAGTCGTAGTTGAATCACAAACCTTTCCAATACTTGTACTGCCACGCCGTTTGCACTACTTATCAACTTCAACAAAACTCCATTTCCCGATTCAAAAACAAATGTGGAGTGAGCCCACAAAGGGCTAAGTTCCACCACACTCCTTGGCAGGTGTAAGAGTTGATGCACATTGAAGGTCATAGATGCCTCACCATAGGGCTTCTGCATTTTAAACACAAAGTCAGATAGCTTTCCCATTGCATCGCTAATGTCTTCCCTGGTAATGCTATCTTTTAGCAGAAGGTGCATAGCTGACACCAGCAGACAGAAGTGGTTGTGGTAGTTTGATGGCAAGATGCCATCAAGGCATGGGGCACCGTAAAATAAAACCCACCACTTCCATTCGCTTGCTTTCCACATCGCTCGTTCTTGAATTGATCGTGGAAATCTAGTAAACCACTGTGGTGGCTTAATGCAGAGCAATCTTTCATCTACCCTCTTGACTTGCGCTGGCATTCCAATATAGGACGATGAATTCACTGCCCCAAACCATATGTCTGCCAGCTGTCTTGCAACGCCTTCGAGGACACAGTGCATATAGTCAGGACAAACAGACTGCACTAGGTCAAACTTGGGTAGGTGAGCAAGTGCTAAAGATCCCTTTATGCCGTGGGATGGATTACCAGAGAGCAGAGATGCTTGCATGTCTTCCCTGACACTTTTGTCAGTCCTTAGTTCTGGCTGCCTTCATTGTGGTTGCACTGGGTATCTCAGGGATCCTGGAAACACAAATAATGTTACACCTTTACCTTCACCCTCCATACACTTCCTCAACAGCAGGGGCAGGGCCAGATAGGCGCAAGGGAGGCAGCCCCTCAAAAAATTATCTTTGCCCACTAAGAACAAACATTGTCAAGACACAACACTTAAGTTTCCCGCCTCCCTGCCCCTCCCACCCAGAGGAACTCTTATCGTAGGTGCCCCTTCCCCCCACATCCAGTAAAGATACCCTGGCACCAGCCCTGCTCAACTAGTAATATAGATTGATAAAACTTAAGAAAGCTGTTTCATACAGTGTATACGAATATGAAACACTCGAAGTTTTCTGCATATGCTGCCCAATAAGTGACAAAATGCCACTCACACAAGCGCCATCAAAGGTGACATAAAAAAATGCTATAATGTGCGTTGAAATCCTTTTCTAATTTGATTATAGACATTTAAATAAAATCTAACTTAATAATGCAATGTAAGTATAGATGAGTAGCACTGACAATTGGGCGAGTTGGTACGGATGCAGTGATTTAGAACGGCCCAACAAGGCAGACGAAAAGACAAATGATTACATGAACGCAAGCACTTGTGTTCGTGTAATCATTTGTCTTTTCGTCTTCCTTGTTGCGCTGTTCTAAATCAATGTAAGTATAGATGCTGTTATCTACAGTTTCTGATGGGTGTAGTAATCATGAGAAAAATAGAAAAGCAAGAGGACAAAAAAAAAGGAGACAACTAATTGACACTGATAGAACTAATTTAGCTTGGGCAGTGTTATAAATCTATGGGCACATACATGTGTCCAAAATTCATAAACTAGTGTGTCATGAAAAGTACCTACCGTGTATATGAACACCGCTGTGAAGACAAAAGCTGCACCCATAGTAGCCGTTGTACTGTTTCATATTGAGCACTGCCGCTCGTGCTGGGGCATCGACACAGCAACATGTGATGTGCACCTTTGAGGAGAGCGACTGTTCATCACACCTTCACCTGACACAGTTCAGTTCCTTGATACTTTGAACAAAAGTTCCAAGAAACGAACTCATTTTTGGGTGTCCCTTTCCAAAATAAAGCCCACATAGCAGTACATTGCCCCACCGCAAAGATAACGGCAGTTCATTCACCACACACTGTACTGGCCATATGGAAGCCTTGTTTGACTTAAACACTTTTGCACCATCAGTGTTGAAGGTTAGAGAGATGTCGCACCAAGACGAGTCGTTCATCTGTTCCTTATAAAGGCGACCGTCACTAATGTCTTTGACAATGCCATCATGCGTTTCAGATTGCCTTCTCTTCAATGAGTCCATTAGGCCCTTTGACACAGCTTTGTCCAAAAGCATGACCTCAATTTGCTTCTTGAGGTCCAATGTAACGAAAAAATTTTTACCAGAGTTTTCGGCGGTGCAATGTGGGCATGAAAAATCTTTTTGGCCAGGATTTGATACCACAGCTTCGCATGCTTGGCAAAAGTAGTGACACTTGACAAGGTCATCCATCCACTGCCTCCACACTTTCCTAAGCATGTAGCTTGAAGTAGGAAGAACGGGCTTGCCCAGGAAAAGGTTCATTATTCCCACAAGCTTCTCCATGTCCGCCCTGTTCAGTCCGACCGACACAGTGTACGCCATAAGTGACAGCATGACATCTCTCACAGTCATGTCTGAATTTGGAAGGTGTTCGCTTGAGAACATGCGACAGAATTATTCAGCATCGCCATCGGACCTAGATGTATCGCTGCAATCTTCAGCGGAACGATTTGATTCACTGTCAGAAAGATCACTAGCAATGCCGTAGCTTTCTGCACGATCACTCGCACTTCCATTTTGGTCGCTTGCATCGTTGTCAGAGACCTCGCGGGGCGAGTCACTCACGGCGGTATTTGCGCGATCACTTGCAATTTCACTTTGGTCGCTAGAATCGTTGTCAGAAACCTCGCGGGGCGAGTCACTCACGCCGGTATTCGCATTTGAATAAACGGAGTTGACAAGAGGCGACTGCCTAGGCGTGTGCGAAGGTGGCTTAGTACACTGGCCGTTATCCTGGTACCTAGACGACGTAGTGCGTGGTAACAAATACACCTCCCCCGGCTCCAAATAACGTTTCCTCCTCTTTGGCGTTTCATACGTGCCCCCATGAGACGTCTGGTTCATGATGGATAGCGCCAAGGTGCCTTTTCTCACTGCATCATAATTGCATGCAAAACGAACAGCCGAGCCTGGACAATCATCAACCGATCGATCTAATTTGATTGTGACCGCGACTGCAAGACTATTCTAGGCTTGTTCTGTTGTTCTCATTTTTTTTTTGCTTTTTATTTTCATGACGATGGTGATCCTACTGTTGTCTTAAGACTGAGTCACCAGCGTTAAATATGTACACGGTGTATTTGAACTATACAATAAAATAAAGCAAAGGTTGAGGCAAAATACCAAACAATCTTTTTAAATTAGAAAAGATGAACAAAAAACCATGCATACACGTAAAATATATCTGTATATTTATTTTTGCTACACGCATTCATTTATGCTTCTTGACCAATCGTCACCGCCATCACCTTCAGCACGTGTTTGAGCAAGACCGGCAAGACCCTTTGGGCAAGGACCGCACTCGTTCGACATTCTTTCGTCCCTGGTGCTGTTAGGTGTTCCGTGCCGTTTCTCTCTGCTTCGATCAGCCCAAACTGTACACAATGTACGCCTATGTACGTTTCAAGGACGATGGCATGAGAATTGTCGTGCATGAGGAAAGAATTAAAAAATTCTATCCGAAGAGTGTGAATGACTATGACCACCAAAAATGGTACAATGTCCGCTGGGACGACGCCACCAACAGTGCCTATTTCGCGGCCCAGATAATGAAGTTGTTTCGTGAGTATGCTTTTCTGTTCATTGTTTGATGGTGTCATTTAAGGGAAATCGATATATGCACATCACGTGTATTTCAAGCAACAAAAGAAGAGGCTGACGCCTGCGCGGAAGGCTCAGGCAAGAGGTTCTCGCGCCCACAAATGCCTGTGGACAGCGCTTCAGATGGCGACTCCTCCACAGCGAGTGGGGAATCCTGCAGAGAGGTGAATTTTGTGAATATTTATGTAGCACTGCTCAATTACTTAAGGCTGGAAAGCACTTTTTAGTGACGCCGATTTGCTGATGGCCTGCGTGGTCGTATGCCTTGTGCCTCCCTTGTACAGTGTACGACAAAGGAATGGGGCCGCCGAACATCCGGTAGCAGTGTTCTCAGTGACCTCGTTTCTATGGAGAGTGACGCTTACAGCGAAGCTGCTGCTTAGCCGCCAAGCAACTGTACTGCGTAGCCCTATGTCTAGAGTATAACATTGGCAGGAGCTCGAATGTTCTAGGCTTAGAGGATCATTAAAAGTTGATTTCTGTATAATGGTGGCATAGCTATCGTTACTTTGTTTGTTCGGTTTTTTTTTCTTCCTACTTCAAGGCGTGAAAGTTTCATTCCTTTGCGTGCACTTAGCTATTGTTTCATGTCCATCTGCAAAGTGAGCCTGTGTTTACCAGTTTGCATGCACAGTCGGTGTAGAGACACGTAGCCAGGCAGACTGTGTGACCACCTAAAGGTGCCTACTGCACTACGCAGGCAACATCACTACATGCTGTCTTATTGAGTTTTCTTTGGCATGCAGAGCCAAAAGAATAATTGCACTTAGTTGGCACCGTATATTTGGAAAGTTTAAAGCTGTGGCCAAGGACGGCTTGAGTTGCGTCAGCTGTTCAACCAGTAGAAGAGTGGGGCCACATCTGCGCATGCATAAACTTCTGTCAATTCCAGTTTTAAACAAATCTTCTTTTCTTCTTTTGCCTGTACCAGAAACAAAGACAGAAAAAAGCGCAGGAACTGCGTCTCGGAGATACACAAGCACAGTTTCGCAAACAGCAGCTGGACTTGTTGTTTCCAGCTCAACATCAAGAGGTAGTAGACGATGCTCTTCAGCAAGAAGTTTTAAAACTGCGTGCTGAAAATGCGGATCTTAATGCACGTGTAAAGATGTTGGAGAAGGCTCTCTGCAGTAAGATCTTCGAAGCAGGTTTGTGATACAAAATTTATAATGTTGGGCACTCTATTGAAATCGCCCACTTTGCATGCACTTTCAATTTCTCATTTGATGATCAGTTGCCTTTTACAGTGCCCAGTACTGTAAGTTGTTTATCTGTTCTGTTATGTGACCTGCACAGCATGCAGTACCTGGCCACAATTTGTTACAAAGAAACTCTTAGTGCACTTTGAAATGTCTGCTGCCTTATTCATTTAAGTTTAATCTAAATTTTTCCCTACATTTTACTATGCATGATCCTCGGCATGCTCAACTATATGTCGAGGTGCTTGGCCTGAAAGTTATTTGCTCTATACATAGCTTGCATTGATGTCATCGTGGCCAACATCTTGGGGTACCAGCTGGTTGAGGCACTGTATGAACTCTTGCTCGAATGCGCGGCGCAAGAAACATTCACAGCTCTGGGGCGGTTGGCGAACAAAAGAAAGTGGGCAGAGCACAAAAGAACGCGGGGAGTGAACCACTGGGTGTCCTCTGCACTGACACTAATGAGACAAAAAAGTCACTGCGACCAGCATGTTTGCGTACCAGCACAAAGAACCTGACTGTGGCATCACGTGAAAGCTATGTATAGGGCATTGTTGCTGCTGCTAAAGTTAAAACATTGACAGCTACACAGTGTCATCCTGTTAAATTTAAGCTGGGCGAAATAAGCAGAATAAAACACCACTGGTGTTAAATTTTACGCTTTTGTTGTTTGATTGGATGTGAGCAAATCAGCAATATATATATATATATATATATATATATATATATATATATATATATATATATATATATATATATATATATATATATATATATATATATATATATATATAACCACCTTAATTTATAGCTTTTCAACTATTTTTGAAAATAACAAGCTGTTACAATGAGATGATGTGGCATAATACACCTTCCCTGTATTTGTACCGCGTTGTGTGCGCATGCGTCCAAGGTTACCTGTGTCATGGGTTGCTCCTCCCGGCGTCGTTACTCTCTCGATGCACGGGCCAAGCCAAGTCATCGAAAACATCGCTACGCATATGCGCAGCCGCGCCGAGTAGCAGCGCACATCATTTCTGAGACAAAGTGTAGGTAGCAAAACTATGTCGCTCCAAAATCTTAGCGACCTGGAAACTGCATGCACGGTTGCATGAGCATCCTGAAAAGTTGCTCAAGATGCGCTGACGAGCATGGGATCATTACGTCACGCGAAGGCAGTGCCACTTTAATGCATACTACTAACGCAGGCCCGTATGTACATTTTTATAAAGTAATACCTTAAAGAAACGAACAATATTTCAATACTAACAAAAAAAATCGTCGAATGTGTACAGCAATAAACGGCCACGTGGCTGAGTTCATCGGATCGTTCATGTTTTTGCCGCCATAGGCGCCGCAGGTAATTTTTCGCGACTTTCAATTAAGAATTAAAAATATAAATCCACCTCACGAAAAGAACGGTTTGAGTCAATGCGACGAACAGTCTTTCCATCAGTGGAGTCATTTCATTTCATGTTCTGGGCAGTTGTCGGTCCCTTTAAGCTGAATGTAGCACATGCTTGAATTTAAAAAAATGCATTCTGTGAACCAAGTGCTTCTGGGTACCAATTAATGTATGCGTACATTTGATCCCATGTGTACCTGCAGTGTTGTGCAGGTGCTCCATGCATTAGGTCGAAGTGCTTGTGTGTTCATAACAGTAGACGAGCCTGTATTGAATTATTGGTGCTAGTCTACTGTTGCGGTTGGGAAAGCATTCTTTCCCCTCTGTATAGGTCCTACTCTGTGTTGCACACTTGACAATTCTCGGTGATTTGAATTTCAGAGAAGCGTGGCAATGAAAAGCCTATGAGGCGTGTCCAGGAAGTGCAGCCTCGAGGCGCTGAAGCAAATGCAGTGCCAATTAGGTGTGCAGTCGGGGAAGTTTGGCCGGCCCAAAATGAGGATCAAGAACTCCACAAAGTTGAACGAAATGCAGTGGCACCGAGATGTGCAGGAAGAGATGTTCGGCTGCCCCAAAATGAGGAGGAGCCAGGCGTCCATGAAGTTGATGAACCTTTGGAGGCGCCTTATGAGAGTATTGGCGGAAGGGTAAGCAGTCTAGTTTTCACATCACACTTCTACAATAAATGGGCACGGCAGCTGTGTGCTTGCCTTTTAACATCAGCTAATGCAAAAGATTGTGTGTGACCACACTGTGACTATATTACCGCACAGATTTCATGATGATCACTTGTATTTATTTTTTTCTTCTGAAGAAAACTGAATTGTCTAACATGGTATTTCTTTCAGGTGCACCTCGGCGACAGCATCTATATTTCAGATGGCTTGCACCAACGTCTTATGGCCAGCAAAAGTGACAGCCGCTTCGTGCGGGAGGCTGCTGTGGCCATTTTTTCGACCGCTGGCTTGTCTGGCCACAGTGTCACGGGGACCCAATGTAACAGAACCAAAAGCGCTGCGAAGCCTGCATTGGACAAAGCGAAGTACCAAGTCTTGAGTGGTATGTTTGTACAAAGTATTCATGGATATTTGTTGGCTTCCTTGTTTTAACTGCAGTGGAACAGGTACTCTAGTCAATCGGGTGTGTAGACACGTATCTCTTAGCTTACACCCCATTTGTTTGCTATGCTGATGATAACTATACTGTCAGCATGGCATGTATTAGTCTTATTTATGGTCTTCCATCAGACATTATTTTCTTGATTTAAGCTGTCACTATTATAGCATGAAATATTCTTTTGTTGTGTGTTCTCTATGCAGTGTCTGCATAGCTGACAGTGGCACCTCTGGGAGTCTGTTTGATACTTCTTTTTTATTTTACCCTAGGGAAAAGTGCTTAGCTTCAATAATCATTCTGCTCTGTGTTTGTGAACTTAAAATTTGATTTACTTTGGATCCAGATTTCTTCACCCACTTCTTGGTAACGAAGTACCCCATCAAGGAGGTGGAAAAAAGAAAAAAAGAAATGAATAGGTACATCGCCGTCAAAATAGCCGACATAATGAAGGTGCCAACTCGGCCGGCAACACCACCAACTCGGCAGCCAAGTGAGGGAGATTAACCTCTCTTTGTGATTTAAATAAAGTGCATTTGTGTTTCACAACTGTCTGTGTCATATGCTGCGACACGCATGCGGCTGCCAAATTCCATGTGGCAAAGCCTGCTCACTGCTTGTGTGCACCTATTGACTTAATAGGGGCTATTAGATAATGCCCACTGGCCTAATAGTGGCTATTAGATTATGCCTACTGGCCTAATAGGGCCTATTAGAATATACCTACTAGCATAATAGAGGCTATTAGATTATGCCTACTAGCCTAATAGGTCCTATTAGAATATGCCTACTAGCCTTATAGAGGCTATTAGATTATGCCTACTAGCCTAATAGGTCCTATTAGAATATGCCTACTAGTCTAATAGGGGCTATTAGATTATACTACTAGCCTAATAGGTCCTATTAGAATATGCCTACTAGCCTTATAGAGGCTATTAGATTATGCCTATTGGTCTAATAGGGGCTATTAGTCTTGTCCTATTTGTCTTGTCCATTAAGTCTTGTACAGGCTATTAGTCTAATACATGTATTAGTGTCCATAACCTAATAGGCTATTAGTTTTTCTATTAGAATTTTTGCTAGGGACAGCTACCACAAGGGTTTGTTTAATCATTTAACATGGACGTTAGTCGTCGGGATGGAGATGTACCGCCAATAATCAAAGTGGGTGGATCCACGTTAAACGGTGCTATAGCTGCCAGACGTCAATATACATTGTGCAAACTCTGTAATATCAGTGTGCAGTAAACGTTCAGTTACTTCTGTAAGGGCACGTTTTACTTACGTGTTATTCCGATTCCTTGCGGAATGATCAACCATCTTTTTTAGTTGCAGCGCTATCAGCTTGAGAAGCGGAGTTGAGCCAACGTTCATTGTTTCGCAAGAGTGCCGTGCGATCGCAGTATTTTGTATCTTCAGATACAAGACACATGGTTCTATGTATCCAAAACACACATACTGATAGAGGGCTTGCGAGACATATCGCCATACCGATGCAAAAATTACACCATCTCCCGCTAAAGGGGACCATGAGGCGATACGAAGCGGCGTTTCGGCATGTCGAGCCCGCGTTTCAGAGGGAGAGTGGAGAGGGTGAGGAAAGTGGAGAGGAAGAGAGGGGGAGTGAGAGTGGGGAGGGGAGAGGAGGAGTGGAGAGGAATTGTGTGGAGAGGATTTGCGCATGCGCAGCAAGGGTGGTCACGCCGCACACCACAACCACATTGAACTCCGCCATAAGCTGCTTCGCATCCAAAAAAACCCAAGGAGTAACTAAGATAGTAGAGAGTTTGAGAATTGGGGACCCAAGACGCTGGGTCCCCCAAGCTGCGTTGGGCAGCCTGCTCTGGCGTTCGGTTGATCAGCAGAGTTTGAGAATTGGGCCAAACGCAGGCTGCTTTGGGTCAAGCGCTCGGAGCGCCACACGCGACGAAATTGAAATCATGCGAGACGCGTGTATAGACGATTTTCCGCAGTGGCGCACGGGCGCTGCCATGTTTGATCACGTGATCGTAACTGGTCTTCCCCGAGCCACTTGCCCCAGCCAACGCATTGGGCCAGCGAAGCGTCCGTGGCCGTACCACATAAGCTGGTTGCAGCAGGGTGTAAGGGTGTAAGCAAGTCACATGCTTGCGCAGCAAAACATAGTTCTACATGTAATCGCCTCAAAGTTGAAAACGTTGAGACATTTGCTTTTGTTTGGTACGTACCACGCCACAACGGTAAGCGATATGTTTCATCTACTTCGTATTTAGGGTGTATGTCTATACTTGTTGCATTAGCAACCGCCAGTAGCTGGGGTTACAAGCCAACATGGCAGCACCCATGCAGACGCGACAGCCCACTTCGATCCGAACTCGCGCTTGCTGCTCGCCCACTGTCCTCACAGCAATAAATAAATGCTGAAAACGGCCATCGCTTTGTGTCAGCTTACGCTGGAGAAGAAGCGTCAGGTATGCTTTGTCTTTATTATTGCGATCAGCTGTGTTTATTTAGCCGTGCCTGCTAAGCCTTGTCTTCGACAATATGAGAATGAATCTTGGAAACACTGCAAAATACCGACGAGTACATTGCTCTCGAAGCTTCAGGACGCGAAAATAAAGCAAATAAATGCGTAGGTTTTGAACTTACGGGCCACACAGCGCAGGTCGACGACGTGACAAATTCGAGGCGAAAGGAAACTGCATCCACAGGTACCGCCATATTTACTTTTCCGGCGCTGGCGTCTGCTCGCTTTTCTCGCGTGCGCGCAGACGCTGTGGGAACGCCGAGCAGACGACGGGACGCGGATGGAGACATATTGAGCAGCGCTGCCAAAGACCACGGCAGGGGGATGGCCATGGAGACGGCCACGGCAGGGGGACGGCCACGGTGCGGTGGCGCCATCTAGTTTTGATTGAACAAACCAGCTGCGGAAAATCGTCTATACTGCGCCGTGGCGCGCACTGCGTCTCTGTCGTCTCGCTGGTGACCCAAAGCGAGCGCAAGAGCCCAAGAGTGGCTTGGGTTCTGCGCATGCGCCCTATTAGCTTGCAAGCTTCTTGGGTCACCAAGCTCCTTGGGGCCCCAATTCTCAAAATCTCTAGTTAGAATCTCAGATACATATATATTCGATGCTTGCAGGGAAAGTTGCAACCAAGGAGGCTTAAAGAAAACCGACACTGAAATTCTACGCTTCCGCATCACTCAGAATAGTACCAAAGGAGAGATGCATGACCTTTTCATTAATTCATTCACTACCATGTCTATCGGTGCTTGTGTTTGAACCTACCCCGTAATCGCGAGGACTTCGCCGGAGACTTGCTGAGCAACATGCTGAGCATTTTCTTTATCTGACAGTTGTTTGCTTAAAGAATAAAATCTGAAGTTCATCTCTTTTATTTCAGTAGTTTTATTGCCTACGTTACTCGTTAATTAACTTTAACAGGCAGATGAACTCCGCAGAGTAGCCAGATTCACCACAGCGGCTTTTCGATAAGAATTAAGCTTGGTGTGCCCCTGTGAATTGGCTCCGTCAACACCCTGCGCCTACAGTTCTCTGTGTCTTGTTTATATGGGACGGCCTACTGCTCTATCATGGTTGCGTAGAGTGCCGTAAAAATCGCCAATATTGTAATGCAAGAACCTGACTTGACTCACTATGTGACGGCGCTGTTGACTCAGTGCTGTCTCAGAATGGTTAGCGTAATTTACTTCGTGTGTTCGTGCTGTTCGAGAACAGGACGTTCGGAAGAGGAGCGTTCTAACATCGAACGTCAGTGGGCGGTTGAATATTTGTCACGCAAGTCTAGTCCAACTCCCAAGACTGAGCACGAGTGACTGCGGAGCGAGCCCGGAGATCTTCAGCGAGGCCATACTCTAAATATACGTTCTCGCTAAGGATGGCCACGAAGCGTTTTAGTGGACTGACCGTTTACCGATAATTAATCGCTTTAAAAGCGTTTTTTTTTTTTCGTGTCTTAATCTACGTGTAGGCAGGTGCTTTCAAAAACTTTGGAGCAACGGTTATACTCGAGCATGATTATAATTATTTTGTTGGTCGACCAAAGAGTAAAAAAAGAGTCACTGTTTCGCCGCAAGGGCGAAGCAAATAATGCGATAGCAACAAATGGGAATGTAAAAAGAAGAATGGCAAGCTGCTGGATACTTGCAGCGCGCCGCTCAAGCGACAAGGACGCACGAGAAGGTATGGCAGCTCCACTACTGTGAAGCTTGAGGAAGCGCGTCGCACGTGCACTCAGCGATTCCCGTTCTTTTAGTTCCCACTGCTCCGTTTACCAAAGCATCAATGGCGCCAATGTTTGGGGTAAGCATGTAGGGTTTACCCGGCACGAGTGAATCTTGTTAGGTGCATTCACAAACTCGGTGTGTGACATGTGCGTATCTTTTTGCTGCGCTTTATCGTCTTCCTGCTCGTCACGGCAGTTGAGATACACGTCGTGTGCAGGGACTTCCGTCAGGTTGTATCCCCCATGAGATGTAGTCACGTAGCGACGCAGCGCCGCGCCGACGCAGAGACGGCGCAGGGGGAGGGGCATCGGCCGCTCGCTGGACGAGGTGGTGGCGCCCTCTCTTGCGCCCCGCTGGAGCAAGCCCAATGTTGCCGAAGCGTTTTCGCAATTTAAATTATTTCTGCAATTGCTTCTTGGCTATTTCTTTTAATTATATTATTTAAGACCTTGTTCGTTCTTTTTAACCCGGGTTTGAGCCTTGCTAGCGTTGTTATGGCCTGTATCGAGCGCTTTACTGTGGTCGTTATCACGCTGCATCAGATGGATGGACGACAAGCCGGTCCTCTAAAGTGCTCCGCACCTAAAACGCAAATGCGTAGTGCTTTAATGAGTATAATTTACGTTGCAATTTACTCAACCTAATTGTCTTTATTGACTACTGAAGAGGTAAAGAAGTGATGGTATGAAACCAGGATTTGACACGTTCCTAAAGGAGCGATTGCTCGATCTTCGTTCTTTCCCATTTTTGAAACGAGTTCCCGTGACGAGCTTTTTTGAATGCAAGAGGAAGGTGTTACAGTTACACTTCGAAGATTGGAACGTGTCGTTACTTCAACGTGAGATTTGATTCTTCAAGTTAAAACATGCTGTCGGATAATACTGAGGCGAAATAAAATGAACGACTTAAAACTGATGTAGAACTACGTATATTATAAGAATTTGGTCATCGCTGGCCGCAGTTTTATCTGGAGATATAAAAAAGGAAAACGCACCTCGACGAATTTTTTTTAAGAGGGAGTGCCGAAGATACTCCGCACATGTCAAAGTGAAACATTTGTTCTCGCCTGTTACAAGTGTAGCACATATGGCACTCTCCGCTTTGGTGTTTATATGTGCAGCAAGGATACTGTGCTTCAGATGTGCAATTCGAAAGTTACTCGCATGCACTAATATAACCGAATTTCTTGCCAAAGTAACAGTATCAAAAGAAACAACACGCATTCGTTTATTGAATGCTCATTGGATATCATTGTGTGATTGGGACAGGAATGTCCAGAGTATACATACTTAGTAAAGTCCCTTAACTGAACTTCAGCAGTTGCTTCTCGTTGTTGGTGCCGACAGACGAACCCTCTATTTCGTCGGCAAAGTTGACGATACGTTTCGCCGAAGCGCTTCGAGGTACGGCCGTGTTGTACTTGACAAAACGTTTGTTGAATCATTGAAAGTTCTTTATGTGGGAGAGCGGGTAGTCGACTGCTAAAGGTAGATTCTGCGACAACTCATACTGCACCTCGGCTGTAAGGGTTTGATGACGGAAGGACATGAAATCTTCGGCCGAATGAGGTGGCAACATCTGCGCTGGCTGGCTTGATTACCGCCGACACCTTTTAGGGGAGAAGCACCTTAGGGTCTCAGCGTGTCGTCGTCGTCTCTGTGGTGACGCTCCATTTGCTTGAGCGCAAGGCAGGGCGCCACCGCCTCAGCGCTCGCCGTGTGGCGAGAGAGAGCGAACGGCGGGAGTTGACTTTGGAAACGCTCTTTCTACCATGAACGCTGCACTACCAGCTCGCAAGGAACGAGAGCGCGCCCTCGCCCGCGAGAGACAACGCCGACGTAGGGCGCGTCTGCTAGCCAGTTTCTTGATTGAAAAAACCGACTGCTCGCGCTTAACAACCGTTCACTGGCCACACCGTATGTATAGACACTGGATCTGGACCTGAAGTGTAGTGCCGGTGGGAGATTTCTCTCGTGCGTAGTTGAACAATGAAGTTTCGCAGCGTGCACGTCAACTAAAAGCGGACTGCGGGTCTCTGTGTCTAATTTTCCTTCTGTCTCTCATTGCCCATTGGTTGTGATATTGCTCTAGGAAACACCGGTGCACGCTGCATGCTTCGCCCCTCCACATGTTTCACGTTAGCGGAGCTGAAACATCCTTCCCTACCTGCTTAGTTCCTCCACAATTTTTTAGCCTTTTTAGATGCTACGTGCAATACTCCTGCTTGGTGCGGGCCTAGCGCGGCAGTTACTTTCGTTGCGCGCACGTTGCAAATGCTTCTGTGCGTATGCTCGCATGAACCTCATCAATTATTAACGCGGTAGCGTTAGAGAGCTCGTGTCGCAGAAATTCTGCTGTCGGCGTCGGCACCGTTGGTTGTGAGCGGAAAATCATCCGTGAGCGAAAAATCGAGAAAGTAGCAAATAAAATAAACGATAAAATCTTCGGTCCCAATGAGGATCGAACCCGGGCTGTTCGCGTGGCAAGCAGGTGTCTTACCACAAAGCCACGATGTTGCTTGCAGCTGCTTCGGACAAAAACACTACATAAATGTCATGTAGTGAAAGGAGTGTCGACGCATTTTGTTCGGCAGGTGTCACGACGAAAACGAGCCCATACGGTAGGCGCATTCGCGAGGCCATCAAACTACGTCGAAAAACGCCGGGATAGTGCAGCCATCGCCGCTAAATACACACACGAACTTTCAAACAGCTCTAAAAATGGACAACTATGTCCATCTAGAGGAAAACATATCAAGCCAACGTAGCAAACGCTAGATAATGTGCTGCCATCTGTGAGGCATTGTGAGAAATATGTCTCGACTTTTCATGGCATCCGAGAGGGCCGGCGCACGGCGTATATCTTGGAGGCCATGCGACTCTTGCTTTAGATCGAAAGCCTGTAAAATTCGCGCGCGCGCGTGCGTGCGTGTGTGTGTGCAACAATACACATTAATAAGTATGCACTTAGTGGTTGAAGTGCGCACTAGGGGCCGGATTTCGCTATCGCGTTCAACTCTTAAAGGCGAAGCTTAAGGGTCCCCCAATTTTTGCAGTGCTGAGTAAATGAAGGGTGACGCGAATGCTTGCTGCGAGAGATGAACTGCGACGCAGAGAGTACCGTGCTTCCACGACATGAACACACTGACACTTTGAAGTCATTTCCTTGTTCGTGGGCCCGCACACTCTACCCATCTCTTCCATCCATTTCCGATGTGTTAGAAGGCAGCTTCCGACTCTGCATCAGAGCTAGTAGTGTCTAATAATAAAAGGGAAATAAGATGGACAAAATATGGGAAGAGGAGTATGCAGTAGAGGAGTAAGAGATTTGGAGAGCTGGAAGATGAGGATCGTTGAAAATTTAGAGTAAATATATATTGCTGACTGCAAATGCTTTCTGGTGAATCTCGCAAGGTGGCGCAAAGGTCATGAAAGGGAGGATTGACAATCGGACGTTTGTAGTACTATGGTATTTCATAAGACATGGTGGCGCATTCGCAGATGTTTAAGCATGTTGTCTATTGTGACTCAAAAAAGAACTCTGCTCAATAAAGGCGTAGCTGTCTCTGCAAAATTCAGCATTAGTGGATGCGGTGCAAGCTCTGCAGTGATTGTGGCTGTTGTGTGTATGACACAACATTAATGAAAACCGACACCTAATGAAGCCAAGGAAGGCATAGGGTACGTTAATTGTAACGTTTCAAGTGTATTGTAGCAATTGTGATACAGATGTCAAGAAAGTAAAGTGTGTTTTGTCGTTATATGTAACTGTTTCCATGTTGGCTGACTAAAGCTACGGGTCCATTGGTTGTCACTTACGCACGTCACTCTAGTGTCCATGTATATCAGACAGTTCATGTTTTAAATTAAATTAAAATTAGGGGTCACTTGTACGAAAAAGACGATCTGACTTGGGGGAGAGCACCCTGAAAGACTATGCGTTATTATGACATGAAGTTCGTTACTTCACGTGTTACTAAATTCTATTCCATGCACACTTTCGAACTACGCGCCTTCGAAATACTATTCTCGTGGCTGGAAAAGAAACCTGTGATCTCGCGCTTAGGTGTGCAACGTCACAGACGATAAGCCACCATAGTGGCTGCTTCAGAAGTCGATGACATTGCTTTCATTTTTCGCGACGCTGCAAATCTACCAGAGAAACTTATTTGTCGACTAGCAGCTGCCTTAAAGAACTCACTTTTGCTCCTTATGAACTGACCGATCGCCATCCAAGCTTTTCATATCTGTGACGTAGAACATCGAAACCCATCGCACATTGCGGAAGCACACTTATCGACTATTCCATAGGAAAAAATTAGGAGCCCTTTCCTTATCAGTAAAAGGAGGGCAAGGGAAGCTGGGTGCGTGCGTACCTGACCCACTACTTTTTTTTCTTTCTTTCTTTCTTTCTTTCTTTCTTTCTTTTCTTTCTTTCTTTCTTTCTTTCTTTCTTTCTTTCTTTCTTTCTTTCTTTCATCCATGCCAAGAATTGGACGTTCACCCACGTGCATAGCAGCGCAACAATTTTGTTGCTACAGGCAACAACGATGCTTATGTGTGAAACAATGAAATGCGACGATGGAAGGCCATATGGAAATGTTAAATGACAAGTGAACTCGATGAAACATCACAGTGCTATATCAGAAACGTCTGATCGTCGTCAAGCCGATGATCGAGAGAGCATCACTTATTGGAAAACGGCGCATACAAAAACACGCATGTAATCAGCGCCCCTTCGTGGGCAGCATTTATGTATTCCCGCATTTCTGTACCCATACCAGCGCCGGGTTTCTCGCGATCTGTGCCACCGCTGCCACCGAAATATGTAACTCATAAAATACGACGTGGGCGGCATGTGAATGCTCGCATTGCAAGTGGAGTTCCATTGGGCCCAGAACATTCGGTGTTGAGACGCCGAAGTTAATCCGGCCAAGAGCTCCCCAAACACGCTCCTGGTCGCCAAGTGCCCTCGTTTCCCATAGCGATATCTGAAATAAGCTCCCTCCCCGGGCGCGTTTCTTGGCCGACATTGGGTACACTTCGTGCAGCGGCCACTGCATCGATTTGCGTACGGGTGGCTTTCGGCCGCTTCGTGTATGTATGCCCGACGGGGTTTCTGTTTCAATCAAGGAACTTGGTAGCAGACGCTGCCAGCGTCGGCGTTGTCCCTTGCGGGCGAGGGTGCGTTCTCGTTCCTTGCGAGCTGGTAGTTGAGAGTTCGTCGCAGAAGGAGGGTTTCCATAGTCAGCCCGCGTCGTTCGCTCTCTCTCGCCATGCGGCGAGCGCTGAGGCGGTGGCACCCTCTCTTGCGCACAAGCAAATGGACAGGACACGACGATGCACGCGGCGACTGGACACGACGATGCCCGCCAACACGCCGAGGCCCTAAGGTGCATTGCCCCTAAAAAAATTACAGCATATCCACATGTGAATGATGAAGAGCTTGGGCGAAGCTCCTGAAGCAATCATGGTCTCGGGATCGGCTTCTCGTTGAGCCTGTTTCGCAGCGGCGTCCTTGGCGCGCACCTTCTCGGGATCCGGCTGGCTGCCGCCAAGCGAGCGCCCGCCGCCGCTGCACATCGTTCATCCTCCACCAACGCTCCGACACGCACGGCGACTATCCAGGAGAATGAGAGGCGCTCGCTCCCCGCGTATCCCCGCGAAGCCCGCGCAGCAGCCAATCGGAGAGCAGCGGCACTTCTAGCGCCATCTAGTGTCGATTCACACAAGCGCCATATTGCATACAATTCTATTGGACCAACGCCATCTAGGAAATGAGACGAGAAATCGTGAGGACGACACGGATTGTGTACAGCGGCATCTAGAATATCGTCCCTGAACTGCAGTTTGTATGTACTTCTATGAGACAGCGCCATCTGCCGTTTACGCCGGACAGAGATACTGCCGTTGACGCCGGACAACGGAGACGTGACAAGGTTAGACTAAGAGGAGCTACGCCCCTAAAAATTGGCCGCGTATCTGCGTGCTTCGCTGCAAATGTCGTCGAAAGACGATAGTCTTCTGCCGGCCGTACTGCGTGAGTCCTCCTCCTTTATGTTGTATCGTAGCATATGGCTCCTAGCGTCGCATTTGCAGCGCAGCATAAAAAACACTAACATTTTCAGCGCAGCGCAAGAAACACTAGGGTCTTTAGAGTTACGTATCTATGTATTTTCTACTAAACGAACACCTAACCGTGAAACTCTTCCGTGAAATTCGCCCAGTGCATCATATAAAGAGTGTGAAACGCCGTGTATATATTAAACACCAAAATTTTATTGTACTGTTGGTTTACGTGGTCCCCTCATTATCACCGCTATGTGAGCGGTGAAATGCAGGGAAAGTGTCCGCTCCCGAGCAAAAGGAGGAGGAGAGGTTGGGGAAAGGAAAAGGCGCAACTTCTGCAACCCTAATTGGCAGCACGGCTCAGAAAAAATTGGCCGCGTATCTGCGTGCGTCGCTGCAAATGTCGTCTAAAGACGGTAGAAGAGGCGCTGCGTGAGATATGGACGCCATCTGGCAATACGTCGGGAAACACGAGTGCTGTGTTGCGGGCTGGTAGTCCCGGCGCAGCGGCAGGCGAAGACCGGCGGTGACCAACGCGACCGGTGGGGACGCCGGCCAGCCCGAACACGCTGTTTGGCGCGATGCGCCGAAGGAGAAGAAACGTCCGCACTCAAGGAGTACTCTCCACAAACTCTTTTACTTACACGTCGCCTGGGTAAAACAGGAATGCCAGAGCGGCGCCCCCTGTCATTCGTACAATGCAATACTGAACCGAAACCGAAACACAACATGAGCTTGTGCAGAGGGCACGGAGGAAGACAAGTTTCAGCGCAGTCGCATTTTCAGCGCACCTTAAGAAACTAGGGTTGTAACATTGTAGGCCGTGTAGGGCCAGAAGGACCGTCACGACGAAAACGTGCCTCCTCAGTCGTATTCGCCAGGAACGTTGGTGTGGCTTCGCGTTCCCTCCTCCGCTCCTGGCCTTTCCACAAAGCTACTGCCTAAGTACGAAGGCCCCTACCGCGTCCTACGTCAAGCATCCCCAGTTAACTATATGATTGAGCCTGTTCAATCATCTACGGACCGCCGTCGTCGCGGCCGCGAGACTGTTCACATCGATCGACTGAAGCCGCATTATGACCCACCAGTTGTACCTGTTTCTTAGGTCGCCAGGATGGCTCCTTTTCCGCGGGGGAGTGACTTGTAACATGGTGAGGCGCAGACAAGAACGCCTGCGAAAGAAGAAGACGAAGACGGTTGTTAGCGCTCGCGCTTGCTCGGCTTGGACCGCTGATCGCTTCAGCTGTGGCAATCTTTTAATAAACGCGTTACTGTCTCAACGTTAAACGCATACCATCAAGGTCTTAAAAATTGAGTATCTATGTATTTTCTGTTAAAGGAACACACCGCCTAATACTTACCTAGTGATGTTGCGCCTCAGATATGCGTAATGTTTGCTTTTTGATCAACAATGTACACAAGTATGAACCTAGTCAGCCGTTCACGATGGCTGGCCCTTGGGCAAGTGGTTCAACTTTGGCCGAGTGGCTGAATCGAGGGACGTGCCGACAAACAGAAAGACAGACCAAAATTTCTGCGTTTAAGTTCCCCAAGAAAGACTATCGTCTTTAAAAGCGCACCAAGAGTGACCGCGTTCCCCACTCGCCCTGTGAGAATTAACGGCAAGGCTACAAGGAATACACGCCGCTCGGAGCGTTCCTCTTTGCGTTCCACGACGCGAGGTCGGTAGCATGCCCAACGAAAGCCAACGGAACGCGATCGTGCAAGTGCTCCGGCTTCGCGAACAATGCACGGCGTTTACTGCACATAAAGCGCCCCAAAACCAAACATCTTGCTCAAGGTGTGCTTTGCGGTTTTCGTAGAAATAATTTCTTTATCATGTACATTAAGACGAAAAGTTGAAAGGTCACTAGAGTATATCGCCCGCAATGTATGTCTTTTAGTTTGATTAAACCAAGGAACACTACGATGTGTTGTAAATTATGATATCTAGTGAATTGCTTATCTAGTGAGCGAATCATTACACTAGAGCTGGCTACGTACATACTACTACTACTACTACTGCTACTACTACAGAGGAGGGAACGACCCACACCCTAAGAAGCTTCGACCCTAAAAATAGTCACAGTTTCGCCGCAACGGCAAAGCAATGAATGCGATAGCACCGAATCAGAATGTCGCGAAGAACGGCGAGCAGCTCGATACTTGCAGCGCGTCGCTCAAGTGCAAATGATGCACGAAAACGTATGGCAGCTCCACTACTGTGAAACCAGAGCAAGTGCGTCGCACGGTCACCCAGCGATTCCCGTTCGTAGAGTTCCCACTGCTCCGTTTGCCATAGCGTCAATGGCGACAATGTTTGAGGTAAACATTTAGCGTTTCACCAGCACGAGCAGGATCTTGTTAGGCGGATTCACAAACTTGGTGCGCGCCATGTGCGCTACTTTTTGCTGCGCTTTATCGAATTTCTGCTTGTCACGGCAGTCGAGATACGCATCGTCTGTTGCGAGGTCCGTCAGGTTCTTTCCCCCATCAGATGTAGTCACGTAG
This sequence comes from Rhipicephalus sanguineus, assembly GCF_013339695.2. NCBI lineage: Eukaryota > Metazoa > Arthropoda > Arachnida > Ixodida > Ixodidae > Rhipicephalus > Rhipicephalus sanguineus. The sequence continues at coordinate 77,957,093 of NC_051184.2, read as the reverse complement.
CGTCGCAGCGCCGACGCAGATGCGCTGTAGGGGAGGTCCATTCGCTCGCTCGACGAAGCGGTGGCGCCCACTCGTGCGCCCCGCCGAAGAAAGCCCTATGTTTCCGTAATGTTTTACCGATTTTAGGTGTATTAATGCGATTACTTCTCGGCTATTTCATTTAATTATAATATTTTATACCTTCGTTCATATTAAATCTGGTTTGATCGCTGCTAGCCTTGTTATGGCCTGTATAGAGCGCTTAACTGTGAGCGCGATCACGCCCCAGGAGATGGATGGACGACGAGTCGGTCCCCTAAAGTGCTCCACACCTAAAACGCAAACGCCTAACGGTTCAATGAGTGTAATTTACGTTGTAAGTTACTGATTATAATGGGCTCAAATGACTGCTGAAGAGATAAAAATGTGATGGTATGAAACCAGGGTTTTACACATACCTCTGCAAGAGGAACGACCGCTCGATCCTCGTCTCTTCCCATTCTTGAAATGAGTTTCCGTGGCAAGTTCTTTTAATAAGAAAGAAACGTGTTGCAGTTACACTTCGAAGATTGGAACGTGTCGTTATTGTAACGTTATGTTTGGTTCTTTATATTAAAATATGCAGTGAGATAATACTAAGGCGAGATAAAATGATGGATTTAACATTCGTGTAGAACTACGTATATTATACGAATTTGATCATCGCTGGCAGCGGATTTTCTGGAGAAAAAAAAGGAAAAAGAACACACCTGGACAAACTTTTTTTTTGGGAGATAGCGCTGGACATACTCCACACATGTCTAACAGCAACATCCGTGCTCGGGTATTACAAGTGTAAAGCACGTGGCACTTTTCGCTTCTGCCTTCATATGTGCAGCCAGGATACTGCGCTTCAGATGTGCAAACAGAAAGTTCCTCACATCCACGAATATAACTAAATTTTTGGCAAAAGAAAGCGCATAGAAATAAAGAACACATACTCGTTTATTGAATGCGGATTCAATATCAAAGTTTGACTGGGAGAGAAATGTCCAGAATACATATCTGCAACTTAGTAAAGTTCCTTAATTGAACTTCAGCAGTTGCTTTTTGGTGTTGGCGCCGACAGACGAACCCGCTATGTCGTCAGCATTTCTTCGGCAATGTTGACGATACATTCCAGCGAAGCGCTTCAAGGTACTTCCGTGTTGTACTTGACAAAAAGTTTGTTCCATTCAGGCCCGTAGCCAGGGGTAGGGGCCCGAGGGGCCCGCCCCCCCCCCCCCCTCCGCCGAAATTTTGGTGAAGTATGTGTTTTTATGAAAAATAAATAATAAAAATAGGTGTTTTTCTCAAAAAGTCAACGTTTTCAGCAAGTGCCGTCCCCCACCCACATCCCACGAGAAAAATTCCTGGCTACGGGCCTGGTTGAATTGTTCAAAGTACTTCATGTGGAAGAGCGGGTAGTCGACCGCTAAAAGTACATTCTGCGACAACTGATCCTGCGCCTCAGCTGTGAGGGTTTGATGGCGGAAGGAAAAGAAATCTTCGGGCGAAGAAGGTGGCTACATCTGCGCTGGCTGGCTTCATCACCGTAGACACTGCTTTATGTTGATGCTCCCTGGTCTGGCATAGACATGATTGCTTAAGCATTGGCATCTAGCAACTAATGACAACGCGGGCGCCAGGGAATCCTCTGCGCCTTATGCGGTCGTCCATCTACCCTGCATTTTGTGTTGCGTAATTCTGCGGGTCTCTTCAATGCCTTGCATTAGGGTTGGGTGGGCAGGTGATCGACAGTCCCTTCATTATCCAAGTGCACGCTGGCAACGCCAGAGCCGAATTCTGGTAGAAGGAAGCGCTCGTTTCAAGCCAACCGTCCAGCTCTGGTGCGCCCAGCAAACCCTCCAGGTTCCGTTTTACAACTGCTCATTCACGCTCTGTCGTCACCAAAAGAGAAAAAGCGTAAACATTCGTCCTGTCCTCAGCAAGTAGAAAAGGAATTCACTTCGTTTGGGCAACGCCACCCGCCTTCGCGGCTGCTGCGGCCTGTGGTCACACGAGATGCCCGCTCAGGACCAGGTTTTCGCTTACGGTACTTCGTGGTCACGTGGCCTAGACACGGGCGCCTTGAGGGATGGCCTTCCTCTTTTGAGGTCCCGGCACACCGGTTCGCGTCTCGGGAAACCGCTCTCCGCGCATTATTTCAGGCAATGCCACCACAGCTATGAATTTAGGGAGCCGCATCCGTTACGAACAAAGCTCTCAGAAAATGCAGCGATCCGCAGCCGGCTGATACACTAAGGGACGAACTCCGTGGAACGTTTACAGAAGGAACGCCGTTCTCTCTGTGTTCCTTAAGAAGCGTAATGCGTTGCGGTTACAGTTCGATCAACCCTTAACGGAACGGTGGCGTTCCTCCGTTCCACACACACACAAAAAAAGATGGTTCCTGGAGCACCCTCCCTAGGAACACCGTTCCCTACAACTATGTATAAAACCAAACACGAGACAGACATTCAGGCTTCAAGAGAAAGAATCGTCGAACAAACAGTGTTGCTGGGATCTCGTGGAACGTGAAACGTCACTATAAGCTGGAACAATTGCTGTGAGCGCCTCTTGATGTTCAGCGTAAAGGAACGACGAAGGACCACAGAAAACACGAGTACACAGCGCTCTACCATTCTCATTTCTTACATCGTGCTGCATATCGTTCCTAAATTATGCATATCTTTAACTAATTGAGCTATGGCGGCGGTCACCCTCTCGTCCAATTCATCGGGTATTTATGTGCATGTTAACCTGGCGGCTGGAAAAAAGATGTACACTTGCTGCTCTGAGCCATGACAGCGACTGTGGAATACATTTTTTTTTCTAGCTGGCGTCACGTCGCACGTGATCTTTTATCGAATGGCCAGATAAAGTGGACGAAAGGACGACCGCCGCCGTAGCTCAATATGCAGAGCATCGAGCGCGTTATCCGAAGGTTGCAGGTTCGGTCCCTGCCGGCGGCAAGTTGTCCTTTCGTCCACTTTACTTTCTTCACATTCACGTCGGCAGGATAACCGGGTGGTCATTAAGGGTAAATGATTGGATTCCAAGAGAGGGCAAACGCGTGAGGGGAAGACAGAAAATTAGGTGGGTAGATGAGATTAAGAAGTTTGTAGGTATAACGTGGCAACAGAAAGCACAGGACCGGGTTGATTGGCGGAACATGGGAGAGGCCTTTGCCCTGCAGTGGGCGTAGACAGGCTGATGAATAACTTTCTTCACATTTATATCGTAACTACTACAATACAGTTAAGATAGTACAATTAGCGTCCCCTATACGTTCCTTTTTCTTCAGTGTCTGTTGGTGTTCATTAAGAAAATATCGAGAGTGTACCTAGCTTATTCTGAAATTTAACCCACTGCAGCCAACGTTCCATACGTTTCAAAGGGCGCTCATAGAATAAAGAACCAGTTTAGAGAAGGGAAACTGTAGCCTTGACAACGGTACGAAAGATAAGCAGCGGTAGCGCATGGAACTACCGAAGGCACCCAAGAGATGGCGCTGCGTAAACAGGAAGCGGAAAACAAAATTTATTGTTTATTTAGGTAGAAAAAAGCAAATGGCTGCCCTTTTTTATTCCGTACCTGGTGCGTATGCGCATACGCGGGTGCCTCGGCTGGTTTTTTATTCTATTCTTTTTAAACAGAAGTGGACGAAAGAGGCCGGGACTCGTGTAAGGCTACGGAGGTCTCGTTATCTTTCGCCCGCTTGTTTTGAGCGCGTCGATGCGCCGAGCAGCATGCCAAAGCGCCCTTCGGAACGCAGTACCTGTGCGTACGAAGGTTACATGGAACCGAAAGGCATACATTGGCAACTGACACCAGTAAGAACAATTCACGAGTGAGTAGAAGAAACGATAATCTTTATTGACACTGAGCAAGCGGTAAAAGGCCCTTGTTCAGACATCGTGAGCTCGTAAACGACTAGCCTTCGCGGTACTTCAAAGAGACAAAACAAATTAGATGACGTTTGTTGCCCGTTTCCACCGTCAGCTAGCGCTCACAATAACCAACTTGTATTGTAGGACAGGCGTAAAGCATCAACATTTTTTGCTACAGTTTTTAGTACTTGCTTTCAACGAGTACGCCTGAAGACCCCCGGGTTTGTTGTTATTACAACGTATTGCGGTCAGGCTGAGAATACCAAGCAGGTTCACGCAAAGAAATCACATTATAGTGGATGCCTACAGAATGGCAGAAAACATGAGCATTTTAACACGTGATACCGATGAAACAACCCATAAATGGGATATATGCAAGGCCTCAAAGAGGTGCAGAAATACAGAGAAGGGAGAAACGATTTTCTATACCGGTCATACTCTTATTGTGACATCGCCGCTGAAAAGTAGGCTTCATCAACAGTCTGGCCAAGTCGTGCTCATGCCATCGCATAATTCACTCGTTCATTTGAGCCCACCAGACCTTGCAAGTACAAGTGAAATAGCAGCTTTGTCCACACGTGTTAGCATACAACTCAAAAGCGAGAACAGTGAAGTGTGATATGCTAACGAGGTCACAAAGCAGAAAGAAAAACGCTGAGCTTGAAAGTACGTGTACCTGCCATCGTCGAGGAACCTGTGGAAACTGACGCCTTCGCTGGTATCACAGCTCCTGCGGCAACATACAGTAGCACACCGACTGCCCACCATAATTGCAATATGATTACATCGGTGAATTAAAAAACTTTCATGCGTATTTTAGACAACAATAACGATAGAATTCGCAAGAAAACGGGCAGCAACAAACCAGCTGCCAACCATCGGACGATAACTGCGCATATTCTGCGCGTTCTCTGCGGCACCCGAGACGCAGCGGCGCACTTTTTGCACTTCGTCACTGGTCACAGCGACGGTTCGCTTGCTCGCTACCGCGCGCTGGCCGTCAGCGGTGAGCGACAAGGCAGAGATGTTTTCAATCACTAAACAACAAATTGACTCATCATTCAAACATTACTTTCAGTTACACAAGAAAAAAACACTTTTATGCGGCAATGATAGCTGTATTTCTCTTAAATATTGCTTTTATTACGGCGCCTCTGGCGGATTTTTTGGCGTTGCCGAGGGCAGATTTGAACGGAGCCACTATGGTTTGTTTGTTAGCTGCGACGGGGTCGATTTTTTCGCCCCCCTTCGGCGATGGCTGGAACTTGAGACTTTCCGAGGCCTGGGGCGCTCTTGAATCTATCCGATAATAGCCCCTGTTACGAACAATGGCGGCGCGGTTGTCGCGGAGGTGTGACGTCATGCCAAGGACTGGCTTGCTCCGCGGCCGAGGATCGGCCTTTTCTGCGCCCGCCGCGTACCCGCCCTTTCGCGATACGGTGGTGATTACGGCTCATTCTTGCGATGCAAATCGTCCGAGGTAGAAGGTGGAAGTTTACAGTACTAGCGAAAGTTAAGTAAGCTGTAGAATGTTTCGATAATATAGCTTATCATGGGGAAATTTCCGTCCGAACAGAAGATTCACTGTGAAAATGGGGATGCACGAAAGCACAATATTCGTTGTTTTCACCGAGTACTCCAAGACATCGGTGCTAAGAAAATGCACGCTAATGGTTGTAACTTCTTTAGAACTTGGTGTAGACTCCACGGTTGAAACATGCGTCCCGAAGAATTGCAAATGAAATTAGGACGTTTTTAATTCACTAACCACGTTGCGGTTTATCGTGCACGTTATACTGGCCTTTGCAGATTATCTAGGCGATCTGACAGAATTGCGTTTTCTGCTACAGGATACTTTAGATGAATCTGTCTATCGTAAAGTATCACTTAATACATCCGAAACGTTAAGCAAAATAATACAACCACACACACAATGGTTTCGGAAATACTGAGTTGTTAGTATACTTGGACTACGTAAAGATTCCTTCTAAACACTCGTCTGGGATTTTGTGGTTGTATACCCTGATTTGCATGAACTGCTCGTCCAATCAACCGCCAGGTCATAATGTTATATTCTCGTGGGAGCACTGTCTCTAGCAATCGTCTGCAAAACAAACACATGAAATCGGAAATGAGCGTCCTGAACTGTTTCGATGGCGCTCTCAGCGAGGTGGCCAACGTATTAAATAAACGTCCTTCGCGTCAATGAGTCAATGAATGATCTCGCACGTCGTGTCCGCATAAAGGTTTATGATGATCTGGGGTATATAAAATACAAAGAAAAATAATTTACGAGCTGGCTATCTAAACTAGTACTTATACAAGCGTAACAGCACCGTTGCTGCGATGCTGCATGAAGACACAATCAGACAGCAATAAGAAGTTTCAGCAATTAACCTCAACTTCTTATTGTAGTGAAATGAAGCCGTGAAATTATTGCGAGCAGGACGTGAAGCTGAAGAGCATGATGAATGAGCGAGTACAGAAGAAAAACAAACACAACAACTGCGGCGGTGTTCTCAGGCGAGCGCTTTTCGAGATATTTTGCGAAAATCGATACTGCGTGCGTTTTTGTAATCGTGCGCGGGGCTTGGCACACCGGAAAAAATGCTGTCGGCAGAGCGCCGATACGTCCGATGCAAATAGCACTTGTGGAGGCGAAGCCATAATATTTTTTAATGGAATCGCCCGAGAACAACGCAACCTAATAATAGACAGTTTTAGTTTCACGTACGTAGGGACGTCACGTACGCAAACGTGAAAAGTCCACGTACGTTACGTGCACTCCCTCAGAAACGCTTTTAGTTACGCGTACGCCGCGCGCGCCATGGGGGACCACGTAGCTCCATTAATCGCGAGACGACGAACAAGATATTGCTTGTTCGTGATCTCGCGAAAACTCGGCGCGAAGCTGTCTACGTGCGCAAGAAACACACGCAAGGAATCGAATCTCACGTATACGTCCGTGACACCAGCGCGCGGCCGTTATGTTCGGCGCATGCGCACTGCTTACACGTAGAAGCTCTACGTTCGCAAAATCTCTACGTACGTGAAACTAAAGCTGTCTATTTTGAATGTGTCTTGCGCGCCAAGACCACGGTATGATTGTGAGGCACGTTGAAGATTAATTTTGACCACCTCGAATTCTCTGACGTGCTCCTGTATCTAAGCAGAGGGGTGTTGCTCTTCACACCCATCCGAATGCGGCTGCTCTGGTCGGGACTCAGAACCATCCTCGGTGTTAGGACCGCGAAACAGCAACAAACCTCAGCACCCCTTTCAAAGTGTGCACGACGGAGCGCGGGCACCGTTGGCAACTGTGAAGAAAAACATGTATAGCTTTTGTCGTTTTACTAGGAACATTATCGATGCTGTTTTGGTCATTCGACATAAGCTTGAGACAGGCAGAAAGCAAGCGCAAACAGCGGAACAGCTACGAGCAAGCGGCAGGATATGCCTTGGAGTTTAAAAAACCTACACTAAACTCCCGCTCACGATCACTCTGAATACTCCCAACTGAGAGGTGCATTGATCTTAAGGCGAAAGCCTTCGACACCTCATCAAACGCGACGAAATTGACCACTCCCGCGACCGGACGACGCCAACATGCGTGATGCAAAAAGTCATCGTCATCATCACTCAAATGATGATGTAATCAGTATTACATCACCGCTTGGTCGTAGGTGGGCCGATCACGGAGGCAGGGCAAAACCAGGATCGGTACAAAAAGCTTTCGAAGGAGCGCGGTAGAGGATCAATACATCGACTAATAAAAGATGGCTTGCGCACTTCGAATCGTCCTTGGCGAATCGCCTAAGGGACCTTGTGAGTTATTTCATTCATTCATTCATCATTCATTCATTCATTCATTCATTCATTCATTCATTCCTTCATTCTATGGTCACTGGTATGGGTATCGTTACTTTCTTTTTATGAACGAGCCCGTTCTTTGTGAGGATTTCGTACGAGAGATGTGAAACAGCACAAAATTATAAGGATGTTTTTTTTTTATTTTTTTGATATGGTATCGTTTGCTTAAAGGATAAAATCGGAAGCTCATTTCTTTTCTTGTGGCACTTTTGATTGCGCCACGATACTGTAACGCTACTTGGGTAGGTATCGGACATTTGCACTTTAACCAGATTGACCGCGGAGGCTTTTCAAGATGAGTGCAGCTAGGTGTGTCCTTGTTCATTTGGTTCCATCCACATCGCAGTAGTTCCACTCACGAATGTAAATGTATCCTGAACACTGATATGTCACGCATAATTGGTGCTCTGTAAATACTGTACAGCACTGTTTTTCTAGAGAGGAATGGCAGTTCTATCACCCGTGAGGAACAACATACTACTCCCCATGGTCGTCTACATAGTTGCTCAAAGTCGATATTGTAATACAAGGGCCTTGCTTCACTCATTTTGACTTGACTCATGCCACCGACGGAAAGGGCGAGTTTTCGTTTACTTCACTTCAATTTACGTCACAAGTAGTACACTACAGTTAAACACAACAATTAACGTCTTCAATGATTTCCCTTTCCTTACCGCCTACTCGATTCGTTTGACATTACTAATTGTGTTATTTCGCTGTTGCCACAAAACCGTAGTAGCGTAGCGAAATATAAATTACGTCATTTTCGAAGGTGCGAGCGCGTCGCCAGCGCAACACTCGCACTACTCGCACCGGCCGCCGGCCGGTTTGATGCCGATGACGTAGCGACGCCTTCTTCTTACCGCATCGAAGTTGCAGCCGGTGACACTCCTGGAACCAACATCTGACGATCACAAACAGCTTACTTTTGTTGCCGCTGAAGGTATTCTTCGTAGTTCATTGTAATTCGGCGCGTTCAAGCGAGGTATCCGCGGGGTGTCGGAGGCTTGCAATCGAGTGCATGAGCACGACAGCGTCGATGAGAGAATGAATACGGCAGAGCCAGCTGGATGGTTCGGGCGAAGGCTGGCGCGATTGAACTTGCCTCGGTCCAGTGCTTTTCAGTGGTGCAAGTAACCCTAACACGATTACACAAACACTAATCGGTCGTTGCAACAGGTCGGTGGACCTGGAGCTTCATACGGACGCTCTAAACAGGTGCGGCACGTGCACGCCACACATACAACTGCCCGTCGCTGCCCATAGTGGTTTTTAAAGCTCCTCACGGTCAGTATAATATGCTGATGTCGTTTATGTACGCCGTCCACTTATCAAGCGGAGGCATATAGGAAAACATATGGCGTTTTCACTCCGCTTTTGACGGAGTAATTAATTCGAGCATGGGAGTTTTTAGAGCTGATAAGCTGACAGCACTCTCACCTCGGCTAATTTTTGCCGCAGCGTGGTGTGTTCGACTAATGCAATCTGCTAAAAGGCCTCTCACTAGCCTCTTAAAATACAAAAAATAAATAAAGAACCAGCGCAATATTCTTTGCTGGCATTTCTCGTCTTTCTGGCGCACTTCGTGACGTAGAAAAGTGATTCGCGTGACGTTTATATGGCACATACTCTCGAATGGTCCATATGCGCGAAGTATCAGATGCGAATTGTCTCCAGCACTGCTTTGCCATGCAGCCGCCGATCCGTTCTTCCTTACCTCGCATGACTATCGTGCGCGATCAACTGACTTCATTTCATTCTCTGCGTTTGCGACTGCGCAAACGGAGATAACAGCGTGCAGTCGATAAGCACGAAATCTTGGTAGGGTCAACGCTTAGTGCTGACATGGTACACGTGCTTTCAAAAAATAAGTGGCGAGGGGGAGATATGGCCTGTAGGAAGGGTAGCGCAGGCGAGGAGGAAACCACTCCCTCGTCTTTGAACGCGGAGTGGTGAGGGGCCCTTTAAGCAACTTCAGGGCTGGACAGCTGTGTCGTAACAGACGTTGGCTTGTCCTGATGCTTTGGCCTCCAAACTTCTGCTCTCAACTACAACGTAAGGAAAAAAAAAAGCCTTTTGACTCCTTTTGGGGAGTCTTGAATTGCCACGTGTGTGACTATTATTAAAGAGGAACGTCAACTCTCTTTGGAGATCATTTTATACTCTCTTCGGAGAGTCGTGTGACCCACAAAAGAGTTAACGTGCCTCTTCAAAGGGAGTCCTATACGTGGCAAGTGAAGGCTCCCCGAAAGGAGTCGCACATACTCTTTTTTTTTTGTCTTAGAGTGTACAAAGGCCCCATAAGGTCTCTCGCACATCGACAAATTCTCGCCGCAATGTGCTTGACGAACCAATCAGCACGTGTTCAGATCGGTGCATTTTCAATCGTTCGTGCCGCAGTGAGCAGCCGCGGTTGGTGTCGGGGTGGGTGCCTGCGACCCAGCGCAAGTACGGCCTGTTCTTGGCCGTGGTCGGCGTCACGTCTCTGGCCGCGGCTACACTTTTCGCCTTCGCCGGCATGGCACAGCAGCACGGTGAGCGGTGTTCGACGTGTGCATATTTTTGCCGAATGCGTCGTTAATCAAAACGCGCAACATTATTACCTCACCGTGGCTTGTTGTTTCTTTTACAGTCAGGGACGGGAACATTTTCGACGAGGAAGCCATGAACGACCAAGGCAAGTCGGAAGAACGTGAGATTGCGGCTATCAAACGTTCGAGTTATAAGCGTACTAGAGTTGCAGTTGGGTGGTGAACAGTGCTAGTATTTATTAAAGGGAAAATTGACGACCACCTCTTTTGCAGCACACGTCTACAAGAAAATCCGCAGGGATATCTCACAAAAGTCATGTCTTGGTCTGGGGACCACGAAGCGAATTTTATGAGTGGATTTTATTCCAGATACAGTGAACCCTCGGTGATACGAATCTCACGGGACCACCAAAAATATTCGCATTATCCGAAATTCGTATCTCCAGAAAGCATGGAAAATTAGCATGCGACAAAAGAAAGCAGGCGTACGTGTTCATTTATTGTTTTTCAAGGCCGCAGCAACGTCAGGAAGAACCCTGAATGATAGTCAGTCAAGTTTTTAGTTGTAGGCAATCATTCCAGCACTCGCAAATATACGGCCTGTAAGCGCGTATTTAATTAATGAACCAGGTGCGCTGTGACCCGCGACAATAGCCCCTTCCAAATTTTAGTATAATTTTTTGCATGACACCGGAGTACTGCAACAAAAGTCACAAAAGAAGCGCTTTGACGCGATGGATAAAGACCACAAAACGACAGAACCACGGTTCTGTGTTATGATTTTGTTATCGCGGAGGTGTTGTGGATGTTTTTTGGGAGATTTACAGCCGGGCCCGCACTAGTGCGCCCTCAGCGGTCGCGCATGTTAACGTTGTGAGGCCTGACTCCTTCGCCAAGACCGTCCTCGCCTTCTTTCGGCCTGTCCACCTTTCATAGGATGTCTGATGCACGAGGCTGGTACACGTAAACAACGACAGCAGCCCGCGTCGACGCGTTAGAAAAAAAAAGCATGGCGCTAATGTCCTCTGTCATCTAAACGCGGAGGCACACGGAGGCACACAAGAGCCTCAAAGGTTCGCGCACACAACCTCGGAGGCCGTGACGCGTCTCTGAAGGTTAATTCTGACTGTAAGAAAAGTGTTTTTCTTACACCGTGATTCTGACGATTTGGCGGTGCGGCGCGCATGCCCACGCTTGCGTTCCAGCGCTCGCACGTGCTTGGCGCGTCTTCCGCGACAGCGCCTCTTCGTACCTAGGTTGTAGCGTACGTTCGTATCAAACGTTGCTGGGTGAAAATCGGTTCGCAACAACCGTACTCCATTACACTGCAGGCCAATGGGCCTTGGCCGGGACCAACGAAAAATTCGTATCACCCAGAAATTCGTATGGGCTGTGATCGTATCACCGAGGTTTCACTGTATAATTATTATTACTTCTGTAGTCTTCTCGGGTTGCAGGTACACAGCTGCCGAAGGTTGGATGAAGGTGTCAATGACGTGCTACGAGCAGTCGGCGCTGACGACGCTGTCGATGGGAAGCTCGAGTCACCATAGGGGACACTGAATAGAGCGTGAACAGAATATCTACCATTATAATTAATGTCTGGCGAGCGTCGGAACACGCAAGCCCTAAGTCGTGTTTAGATTCTCACGCCCCCGCACCCGCACGTAACAAACTCTATTCCGTGAACCTTACTTTGTGTGTGTGATTCCTTAAACTGTGCTTTTGTGTATGCGTGAAACAATCTCTCGTGTACGCTTTCCTTCTCTTTTCTGGCTCTCGCGGCGGCGGCCCGCGCTCGTGTGCCGCCGCAGCTGAGTAGGAGAATAAGTTACTATACCGCACGGATGTCTCGCTTCGCAGTCAGTTCATTCGCCGCATGCCCTCTACAGATGAATAGCTTTGAAAAAAAAATTACTACAGCGAGCTCTGGCGCTGAGATTGTTTAGCTTTCATAGCAGGGATCAATATTACGATCAAGCATCCGTTACATCACTATTACAATTAGGCATGGCTTTATCTGGCGATCTTATGACGACATCTGTTTGATTTTTCCTGAGAGAAAATAAAAGCCCACAAAAGAATAGGCCTGAGACACACGACGGCTGACTTACAACAGTATTTATTCCGGAACAAGCAACCGAATATATGGCGAAAAAAAAAACAAAAAAAAAACGTGTGATACATCACGTGTAGGCCGCCCGCATATAATTTAAACCTTTACGCAAAAAATATAGCTCCCTAGAACACGTCGGACTAGATTGGCGCCTTTCAGTCCGGCCGTGCCTAGAAAGAGCCAATAACGGTTTCGACACGCGGGTGTCACCCCCATCTGTCAATCAGTCGCGCTTCGGCGGCATGCATCCCCAGATGTATGCAACCATGCAGACCCACTTTTCGTCGTAGCACGATTTCTTTTCTCTTCTTCTTCTCAAGCAGTCTGCTTTTTGTACATTCGGCTGGGCTCCAGCGTACTCTCACTCGCATTGCAACAATGCGGAGCCCGCTCTCGATGCGAGCCAGTCCGAGCCGAACGTGCAGCCGCTCGCCTGCAGAGAAATCGGATGGATGGAAACAACGTTATTGTTGGAAACACTTTATGAGAAATCGGAGGCCGGAAGAGGGAACATGTCACCGCTTCTTCTGTTGCAAACAGACAGCCGCAGGAGCCACGTGATCAGATGTCAGTCGCGCTCCGAGCTCAAAGTGAGAGCTCCGAGTGGGAGCGTGCTGCTCTGAAAGAACCGGCGGAACGCATTCAGAGCGCTCCATTTCGACGAGTGGAACGTGACGCACGTATAGACATAGCGCTCTGGAGCGCTTGAAAACGACCAGTCAAATGCGCCATTACTAAGCGCTTAAGAACGTCGCTGTCAATGCAAACGCCTACCGAGAGCGTAAACAGAAACTCTCACCGAAAGGTGCTTCAGCAGCGTCTTCTCCGCAAACGCCTTGAAATCGCGACCGGTACTATGGTGGCGCCCGTGGACGACGCCACTTCTCGCGGATGACGTTAAATGTATACGCCCTTCACTATGCACAGTTATTTTCTTTTTTTCTTTTTTGCCTTTGAGGAAGGTGATGCTTTGCGAAAATGGCTTCATGTCCAACTCAGAGCAGTTAATTAGGCGGTGGCCGATGTGACCTACGAACGAAAGCGGTCGCGTCTTCTTATGGATACTCGTTAACTAATATATTGAATTCAGTGCGTATTATTTATTCTGTTTATTTTAAATCTTTTACAGCTGCCTACAGATAAGTGGCTCTGAAACGCAGTGGTACACCTAAAATGTGAGGTACTGCTTTTGATGACGTTGCCTACACAACGTAACAATTACTACTCTACGATGGGAAAGATGTTGCGAAGCGTGAAACTGCTTAGTGTATAAACCCGAGAACAAAAAATAGCGCCCAGATTTTGAATTATTAAGCCAATTTAACATCAAAACCACCAGTATATAGTGGTTTTCGCAAAGGTCGCACGAAAATATCTGGCGGTGATGTGGTTTCAACATGTAAGCTTTGTAGTCTGCCTTAATTCTGAAAGGTGAGTTTTCCCAACATATGACCTGCAATGACAATATACATGCATGACATTAACATAACACACGATATAAATCGGCATGTGACGTTCATGAACTTATCGCCACAGTATTTTAAGTAGATTGCACGCTTTAGAGTTTCCTGGTCGCGATACACACTATAGTAACGTATGTTGATTTTATTGGATCTCGGAATCTAGTGATGCAGGCATTTGTTGTAGGAGTAAATATACTCGTATCTATAGTCGGTTGCAACGTAACTGGAAATGTAAGTCCCGCCCACATGGTATAGCTGTCCGACCAAGAGAGAATTTGCATAGATGCTCCGTCCAATGGCATTTCCTCATTTCGATGGCGTCAAGCACCTTCACCGTATGTCGGGCAGGTGATTTTTCCATGCCGACACATGTTCACGTGGCGGGTTTTTAGCTGAAAACTCGAACTTCCTGGTAAATTTCAGTAAAGATTTCGACATCGTTGCTCACCCGACCGTAATATTTCACTCTGCATAGTAAACTTTGAGTTTTTATTATGTGTAGTATTTACATTAGAAGCAAAAAAGTACTTACGAATAAACGAAAACCATCTGGAACGCCTCTGTTGTACGGATGAGTGACAGGCGCATCGCAATTAAGGGGGCAGAGCTTGTATTTATAATTAGGTTGCAACCGACTCTAGCTGCCGCAGAGGTAGCCGAGGTCTACTGTAATGTCATTATTTCTCAAAACCACGCAGAGAACACAGAGGAGAGCATGGACGTCATCAGGAAGGCCTTTGAAGAAAACTCAAACGAAATTAGCGTAAGAGAATCACCCCGCTGCTATGTTTATGCGAGGGCGTCTAGGAACAGCAGTTGAGGCAAGCAACTAGCTACGACATTTGAGAATGTCGCGCTGTCGCAATGTCGAAAGCATTGTCTACAGAGATTGTTTAAGAGTGATTGTCAACGCCAAGCAATTATCGCTGAATCAATGTAGTTAACGTCACTGCGGCGTGTGTTGCATATCCTAAAGAGCGCAAAAACGGAACTTCCAGTCGCGTGTCTTCCCACATGCGGGACAGTCACGTGACCTGAGCGGAAACGTCACGTATGACGTTAATGGTAGAGCGGCACGGTGCTGTCGACTCTGCAGTTGTGATGCGGGAAAAATAGGGA
>NC_051184.2:77912639-77942004 GCF_013339695.2 Rhipicephalus sanguineus | reverse complement strand
CGCCGAAGCAGAAGAAACGTCCGCACTCAACGAGTACTCTCCCCACACTCTTTTAGATGCGAAGTATCTTAAGGCCGAGCTCAATCCGGTGGTCTGCGGCGTGACCACCCTTACTGCGCATGCGCATACCCTCTCCGCACACATCCTCTCCACTCACCCTCTCCCCTTCCCCTCCCCCTTCCCCTCTCCACTTTCCCTCTCCACATCCCCTCTGCACTTTCCCTCTCCACTTCCCTCTCCCCTCCCCCTTTCCACTCTTCCTCTGAAACGCGGGCTAGACATGCCGAAATTCTCTCCTGCGCAACGCCGCGATGAGCTCGAGCGCATGCGCGTCCCCTCCCCTTCTCTCTCCTCTCCTACGCTGCCCCCCTCTCACCCGCCTGTCGACCGCGTTCCCCGCTCGCCCTTTGAGAATTCACGGCCAGGCTAGATGGAAGATACGACGCGCGTATCGTCCCTCTTCGCGTTCCACGACGCGAGGTCGGTAGCATTCCCAACGAACGCCAACGGAAGGCGATCGTGCAAGTGCTCCGG
Source organism: Rhipicephalus sanguineus (assembly GCF_013339695.2). Lineage (NCBI taxonomy): Eukaryota > Metazoa > Arthropoda > Arachnida > Ixodida > Ixodidae > Rhipicephalus > Rhipicephalus sanguineus. The sequence continues at coordinate 77,941,470 of NC_051184.2, read as the reverse complement.
CTTCGCATCGCCTCATGGTCCCCTTTAGCGGGAGATGGTGTAATTTTTATATTCACGTCGCCTGGGTAAAGCAGGAATGCCAGAGCGGCGCCCCATGGCACTCGTACAGTGCAATACTGAACTGAAACCGAAACACAACAATGAGCTCGCGCAGAGGGGGAGGAAGCCAAGTTTCGGCGCAGTCGCATTTTCAGCGCAGCTTAAGAAACTAGGGTCTCTAGAATTACGTATCTATGTATTTTCTATTAAAGGAACACACCACCTAATACTTACCTAGTGATGCGCCTCAGATATGCGTAATGTTTGCTTTTTGATCAACCATGTAGACAAGTATGAACCTAGTGAGCCGTTCATGATGGCTGGCCGTTGTGCAAGTGGTTCAACTTTGGCCGAGTGGCTGAATCGAGGGACGTGCCGACAAACAGAAAGACAGACAGACAGAAAGACAGACCAAAATTTCTGCGTTTAAGTTCCCCAAGAAAGACTATCGTCTTTAATACGTCAGTGGAGCCGTGGTGGACCCCGGCATAAAACACTTTGGTGTTAAGAAAAAACCTCTTTGGCGTTGCCATAGGAAACGGCGCGCGTGGTTCAAAGGTTCCGTTTTCGCCAAACTGCGCTTCGCCCGGCGCCCTGATTCGCTCACGCGGTCACGTCTCAGTGGTAGTTTCGGTATCGCGTACTGACGCGTGTGTTTTGCGCGCTCGTGAAAGTCGCTCTGACAGAAAGTTCGACAAAATGCCGCATGCATGTGATGTTGCCGGATGCCCGAATGGTGCACGCCGCGAGTGCACGCCGTCGCGCAGTAAAGGCGGGCAACGTTGGGCACGGCAACAGTGACATGAGAAAGACCGCTTTCAGGCGGGTGATTTGAAGTGCGCTAACGCGATGCGGACCACTAAAATGTAATTTTATTTCAAAATAAGCACTTCTTTGGCGCAAAGGTAGCACTACGAGGTTTCTGGACCGCTATTTTAACAATCAACGTCGGCTTAATATTTGACTTTGATGTCCCTTTAATGGCAATTTCGAATGTGTTACCCATATCATGCGAGTGAACAAAGACGAATAGGCTTAATATTATGAAATAGGAAGTGAATGAAGTGGATCAGAGAACAGGGGTGGTTGAGATATCATTGACATTAAAGGGCCCCAAATGACCCCTGAAAATGTAATGAAGAAGCGTGTTATTCTCTGGCGTCTCCCGTGTCCTCGGTACAATTCGTGACGCCTGCAGCCTGTTCACGTGACGTCATGAGGAAATGAGCTCTCCAGATTTCACGTTAGTGAAGCTGAACACCCTTGCCTACCTGCCCCTTCGCCACAAATTTTTCCTGGGCGCGCTTGCAATGATTCTTCGATTGTGACCGAACCTACGTACTCGACTGACGGAGGCGTGTCTACAGGAGGTACTATTTCGTTTAGAACAATAGGTGCGGCGGTTAGAGTACGATGTGTAATGTGTGTTTTGATCAATTTCTGAACTACTTAAAGCACTCAGCGCTTTCTTATATGGGAGATCAATAAGATGGAGCCGTTTGAGCACCTCCCACTGCTCACGGAGCCGAACGGCGTACACAATGTGCTTTCCTTGTTATCTACACGACCACCCGACGTCCTCTGTTGTCTTTGAAGATGTTTATCTTTTTTTGTAAAAGTTTGTAAAGAAACGTAAATGGCTATTCAGGTATTTTCTACTGATATCGCCAGTACGATTGTCCTTTTATCTGAGCGCGCCGAATAGCTTTTCGAGAAAATGAAGTATTGTCTTATTTCTCTCTGAACATTTGGCTATCAGCTGCTCTAACACACGCTTCCTGTACGGTGATTATATGCCAGAGTAGAGTGTACGACAGAATACGGCTGAGGGATGCGAACGGCGAGTGTTAACGGCAGGCCATTCATTAGCGGGTTTTAGAATTAGGGAACCCTACAAAAATGTATGTAGACAGTCTATAGACTGTCTAAAAATAGGTTTAGACAGGCCATAGACTGTCTACATACATTTTTAAGGGTAGACACTGGGTTCCTAAATTGCGTTGTTTAGGCTGCTCTTCTGTTCGGAGGAGCAACGGAATTTCAGAGTTGGGTCAAACGCAGGCGGCGTTGGGTCAAACGCACGGGACGCCAAACGTGGCGAAATTAAAATCATGCGACACGCGGGCCACACTGCGTCGTCTCCCTGACACAACACGCAAGTTTTCAATTTTTTGGTCTTAGGACAGCGCGAGCACAACAGCCCAATAGTGGCTTGGCTTCTGCGCATGCGCCCTGGCGACCCCCAAATTTTTTGGCTCTAATAGCTCCTTGGGTCCCCAATTTTAAAAATATTAGTTATTAATTCATTCATTGATTAAACTTTATGGCAGGATGTTAGAGTGTAGGCAGCACAATAGGACGTAAACATGACACGACACTGACCGCAGCATGAGCTTGGCGTGCTCGTAAGCAATGCTACCACGGATTTTTGACAGAGAACAGGCGACTTATAGCAAAATTATTTGAATTTTGAAGTCTGGAAGCGAGGCGTGGCTCTCTTTCTGGAATTGTCGTGATAACCGTTAGCAAGGCGCCATGAGAGTGCTGCAAAATGCGTGACGTTGGAGATGTTTACGGCAAATGTGATGACCGCGAGCACTTGTAGCATGAAACCGCGACAGTGCCCAATGCCAAGGCATCAAAAATGTCACAGTTTCGCCGCAACGGCGAACCAATGAATGCGATAGCAATAAATTGGAATGTAACGCGAAGAACGGAAAGCAGCTCGAAATTGCCAGCGCGTCGCTCGAGCCCAAAGGACGCACGAAAAGAACGCACACAGGACGAGCGCGAACTATCATGCGTCACAGCTCTACACTGGAAGCGCACTGCTCAAACATAAAGCAGGACGCACGAAACGAACGAACAGGTACACACAGGACGAGCGCGAACGAACTGTACCAGTCGTTACTTATTTCCGTTTGAACAGCGCGCCTCTTTCGCAAACGCGGCCGCTGCAGCGTCGAAGCGACCTTCGTACGCTCTGTCACTTCAGCGCAGACATCGCCGGGAGAGCACAAGACATACAACCCCCCGCTCCCCCGCCAGCCGCCCCCTTCTTTCCTCAAGATAAGCGCACGAAGGCGACCACGTTCGCAGGAACGGGGTCACGATCTTTAAAGCGCGCCACGCGCGGACATCGCGCCATCTACGTGGTAACTCAGAAAGGATACTGATGTAAGAGGTGTATATAAACAAGACGAGCGCGAACTAATTGTGACAGTTGTTATTTATTTCTGTTTGAACAGCGTGCTCCTTTCGCAAACGCCGCCGCTGCAGCGAGCGAAGCGAAGCACCCCACCGGCCGCCCCTTCTTTCCTTGAGATAAGCGCACGAAAGCGACGACGCCCTGTAGAGCGAACAGCAACGGCGTTCGCAGGGGCGGAGCGACGATCTTTAAAGCGCGCGCGCGCGCACGTCGCGCCATCAATGTGGCCACTAAGAAAGCATCCTCAATTACATGGTGTATATAAATAGCTCGCCGTTGGCAGGCTGAGAGACGGTGCTGTCGTGGCCTAACGTCTAACGCGGCGGGCTGCAAAGCGAGAGGTCGCCCGTTCGATTCCACGCGTAGGAAAGAATTTCTTACTTGTTTTTCTTTGTGGCTTTTCTATATATATATATACACATATACATATACGGTAAATGACGGCGGCCTCCGACGGCAAAAATCAGCCGAGACTGTCCATATAATTGCTATCGCAATAAAACGAAATGGTTCTACACCTGCACTAGCTTTCGTCCACGCGGACGCTCATGATCGCATTTCCCCGACGCCGGTAGCGACGAAGGCATAGTCTCGCTGTCGGTGGACGCAGCTGCGCGTTTTGGTAGAACTCGTGCCGAAAAGTGGACGCGCACGAGTGAAATGCATCTGTACGGCACGTGTGTTTGCTAACGTAACTGCTTTGGTTCCCAACGTGATGTTGCGGTCACGTGACACTTATTTTCTTCGTCACTCACATGTTTTCTGTTTCTTGGCGGGAGGTTTTGAAATCTTGATCGAAGATTTTGATGCCTACCCTCCTTGAAGTTTTCGTCACTGCTAACATACCGCTTTGCGCGTCTTATGATTGCAGTGACGCCTTTTTTCTGTGGCGTAACCATTGCGAAGCAGTTGCGGCGGGACACCTGATCTTTCTTGCGAATCTGCAACGGCATTACGCGAAACTACGGGTGCTGTTCCTCAGTCAGTTGTTTTCTCTGAGCTCCCGAAGATGACCACATGTCCGGAGCTGCCTGAGAGGTTTTACTAAACTGCTGGAGGGGCTGCCGCTTGTCGGGCTTAGGTACAGCATTCCCATTGCAACAACACTAACTGTTCCGGCATTGCTGGTTTTCCTTGTTCTTCAACTGTGTTAAACACCGTTCAAACTCGCTATTTCTGCTTTTGGAAGCTTTGTGGTTCAGCCGTCCGTACAAACTATGTGGTGGCTCGAAATTTATTTATGCCGATCTGATGCCGACTGTTATGACATGTTTCTTGGCTGTTTCGGGTTCAGCTGCGATTTTCTTTTGCTGCTGCATCACCTGTTGCGTTCGCTTCTCGATAACTGCCGTGATTTTTCATTGAATAGTTTGGAGTCTCTGACTGGCGAGGGTTATCGCTTCGAACATTATTTATATCGTGCTTTCTGTCAATAAATTTTCAACTTGGCCCGTTGGCGGTTTGTCTGATGGCGTTGGTGGACTGACCTCGCTACCTGTGAGGTAGGGAGGTAAGCGCTGACTTAGACTCCAAGGTTTAAATGCACATGTATACCCTATACAGTGCACGGGAGGATGATCGCCGCCGTAGCTCAGTGGTAGAGCTTCGGACGCGTTATTCGAAGGTCGCAGGTTCGGTCTCTGCCGGCGGAAAGTTATGTTATCGTCTTCTTTACTTTCTTGACAATTGTATCCTAATTACTACAAATCAAATCCCCTATACGTTCCTTGGCATTATTTTTTCTTACTTCTCATTAACATTGTGTCTGAGAAAGAAAAGCGAGCCCTTAAAAATCATCGTCTTTCCTTCTACTTGTGAGAGTGTTCTTTTGAGTTGTTCGTTTTATTTCAGCCACAAACTGTTTTCAATCTCAATCAACCTGTTGAATGTACCTTGCAAGTGTTCGTCTAGCTCAATTTTCTTATCGTATAACTGCCATTACGTTCGTGGGTTCAATGTTGTTCGCGCAACTGTGCGATCTGTGCTGGGAAAGTTTCACAACCGAGATCGTGCTGTATGCTTGTTTTGTCTTTTAGAGCACTGGAAAACACAACTCGCGCAGCCACCTGAAGCTTATGAGGCTGCTGCTGTTGCACGAGCTTTGGCAATTGTATTGACCTGAATGGTTCCCTGGATGGAGTACGACATTTTTTTGCACAATAAATGCTGCAGTTGGGGAGATTCCAGTTACTTCACTTGCGTTATCGCTGTTTTTTCCCTTTCATCCGTGCACCTCTCTGGCTGGGCTGGCGGTGATTAGGGTTCTTCGCACGAGGGTTCTTCATTTCTCTTGAACATTGGGTGCTGCCGGGTCTCCTGGTGCCTGATCTCGTACACGTTCTATAATAGAACGGAACGCAACTTCACAAAGGAACGACTGGGAGCAAACAGCCAATAAGCGACGGGGAAGAATCCCGTAAGAATACGTCACGATTTGATCGTTGGCTGGGGGACTGTATAATGAATTCAGAGATGTTGTCAAAACATGAAGTAATACAGCTTTACCTGAATATCATTTTATGTGGGCACTTTTTCTCAACCTTGAATTTGAAGAGCGCGATGGCTTTTACAACTTCCGTGTTGTAATGTCTTGTATCGTTTGGTGGTGGTGCTGGTGGCCACTTCTGCGAACTGTCGGCGCAGGATTTAATTAAGCCAGACACAAAACAGGCTAATTCGCTTCTGCGGCCCGATTTCTTACGGTTCGATTCAATTCAGTGCATCCGGAGACCATTTAATATGCGCTCTATCAGACGGGATGGTGTCTCCCTCGGTTCTTTGCCCGTCTTTGCCGAGCAGAAGACTAAGTGATTGACAGCGCTGCCTCTTACGGTTGCTGATCGCAAGTCTGTCCGTCAGACGAGCCTCGACCAATCTCGTGCTGCGCGATAGAATGTTCTTTCACAGAAAGTCCGCAAAACTGCGCCCCTGGAGTGCTTCCCCAGGCGAAGCGAAGTGGCGAAGCAATAGGCAAGACAGCGATATACAAAGGCGAGGGTCGGCGGAAAAACGAATGCCGCGGCGGTTTTCTTGTGCGCATTTGTGGCGTTATCGTCTCCGCAACCATTCAATTACACCGATACCACAGCTAAAGTTGCGACAGAGTGAAACACTCTCCCTGTCAAATCAGATAGCGAGTGCAGCATACGAAATAGAAAGAGGGAAATATGCATTTGGCTTCAAACACAGGTAGGATAATCGGGCGCGGCCACACGCTTGCGACAAAACACCTTGAAATGAAATTACACCATCTCCTGCTAAAGGGGACCATGAGGCGATGCGAAGCCGGAGCACTTGCACGATCGCGATCCGTTGGCGTTCGTTGGGCATGCTACCGACCTCGGGCACGCTACCGACCTCGCGTCGTGGAACGCGAAGAGGAAGGCTACGCGCGTCGTATGTTCCCTCTAGCCTGGTTAGAGTGACCTAGAATAGGGGGAGTGTCCAAAGCGCCGGCTCCCGCGTGGGCCTTTTGCCGTGAACTCCCGCGCCGCGCCGCTGCTGCGCCGGACCCGTGGGCTTTCCGCGCTCGGGAAGCGCGCGGAAAGCGAGGGGCGTCTGCTACGCGCTGTAGTTTCTTGCGCCGCGTTTCCACACAGGGCACTTGAAGTCTGCTTAACTTTTATAATGCGGTGCGAAATGGAGCTTATCCATCTTTAAGCGTTGTGTTAGTGCTGGGGCAACAACAGAATGCAAAAAAATCATGTGTCAAGCGGCATCAGCGTGCCCGAGTTCCGGTCACAGAGTTCGAGAACGTTGGTGCGTGTGTAAAAACGCGCAAAACGGACACGCGCACGCAAAGAACGAAAACAAAAAACCTTATTCGCACGAGTAACCGGGCAATAGCATCACGCATGCTCGAATTAAGAGTAATAAAAAAAAGTAAATTCTACGCGCAGTCAGCTGAAATACTTGCGCGCAGTGACCGCTTCACACTACGAGCTTTTTACTCATGGTCGCCACTGGTTTGCTAGCCATACGCACACCGCTTTATTCGACAATTCATTAGCCTCCACTAGCTCTTTATTATTGACGGAGCACACAGGGAAGACGCAAGGGAAAGAAAAAAAAGAAAAAAAAAGAGTAGAGACGGCCATACGACCGCAATGCTGTTGGCTTATGTTTTTGCTTCTGAGGTAGCGTACAACAAGTCTCACCGTGCGCAAACATTTGAAAGAAAAGCAATGCCAGGTAAACTAACTTTATTCCACAAGATTTTGCATAAAAGGCGTAATATAGAAAATGCTTTACAAATATCCAGGTATCATGCAACAAAGTTACAAATGCCGGCATTGTTGCTGTACAAGCTGCCTGAACGAAAATACGGTAAGAAATTGACAAATAGAAGTGTAATATCTCAATCACTTCAGAAAATTGTTCAAATGCAGAGATCCCTTCTGTACCTAGCCTGAAAAAATGCAACATGAGGTAATAGACATATATATATATATATATATTATATATAGATATATATCTATATATATATATATATATATATATATAATCGCACGTTGCATTGGATCGCTGACGTACAGTATGAAACGTTCGCGCGAGATGCGTGCAAGCCTTCACTGTACGAAATGAAACAGTTTCAAACATCTTATTCTCAACTTCAGATGTTTTCACGGTTCTCGGAGGTTAGCGTTCGCGTGGTTCAGAGACTTTACAAAAAGATGTGGACGAGTAGTTACATAAAATACAATTGTTTCCGCGGCAGTTAAGTGCGCGCCAACAGGGCACCCGACCGCAATTTCCCGCTTTTTCCTGATGACCTCAATATAGCGTCCACCACAATTTCGTGCTGAAGCTCCGGAGTACTTAAATAGCGAGTCTGCTCATCTCTTGAATAAATATAAAGAGTTGGCCAGACGGGTAAAGCAAGCCTCTTTTGTCCGCAGACGCGTGCAATCAGCTGCTCTGAACTGAGAATCACGTTTGTTTTCGGGCGATCGCTCGTAACGTGAAGTGAGGCATACACGATGATGCACTGTTATCGTTTCAGTTACTTTGATTTGTCTTGTTTTTTTTTAAGGTAGCGCCTTAGATGCCTCATCAAACACGAAAATTGACCGTCGGCGTCCCGCGTAGCCAACACGAGTAATGCACATATCATCACGCGATGACGTCGACAGAACTTGTTACGTTACCATGACGTCATTCAACGTGACGTCATATGATGACACCATCACATGACACGGTCGCTTTGCATTGCCTCCGTGATCGGGGGCCGATCACAGAGGGAATGTAAAAGCAGGTGAGGTGCAGAAAGCTTGCAATGCCTTCGATCCTGTCGGCAGTCCGAAAGCACGTTATGTACAGAAGAAAGCTTTCGGAGAGGGGCGAGGGAGGATCAATGCATCGACTGACGAAAAAGATGGCTTTCGTTTTCGAGTCATCTCAGGCGAATGCATAAGAGACTATGTAATTTTTTCGCATATATTTTACCTATGCGGTCAGTCCTTCACAATGTATGGGTAAGTCTAACATGTTTACATCGATACAGGTGACCACCACGTTTTTTTATAACGTGACGGAAAGAAATCGTCAGACCACACATCGTCAAAATTATTTCTGGCTACAGAAAGCGTGCTTGCGCGCTACACACCATATAATTATTGTTAGTCGTTACGCAAATGGCAAGCATGTCAGGTTAGTGATGCCATGGCCTATCGGTCGTGTTGGGCATACGTACATTCGTGCCCCTCCGTGCTAATTTTCGTGTATACTACGTCAACGAGACGCGAGCAATTTTTTACTTTTGGTACCGGCGGCCACGCCGACTGACACATTCGGCTTCGCATGAAATGGCTTGAAACAGCAGAGCGCCGTAGGCAGCCTTGTAAAACAAATCGAATGCACGAAATTAAGATAGATATGAAGGATGCAACGCGTTAGCATGCATGAGCTAGTTACTACGTGCATTGTGTTTGTTCTCTTGATTATCTCCAGTTTATTCTTTCCTGCAGCAAGCTTTCGTTCGTCATTCCACACGAAAGTAAGTTAAGCGCCTTTTCTCACGCTGAAGTGCGCGCAGGATGCGTTCCTCAAACAGCCGCGGAAGTGTGGACCAATGCGGTCCACACTTCCGCTGAAACCAGCTGAAAGAATATATACAAAATCCCCGTTTCACAACACACAAACTAACAAACGCGTTTTCTCTGTGATGAGTCGCTTCAGTATTATGTTGCAGTGACGCAGTATTAAATATTGCCCGAATCTCCGCAATTTTAGCTAATAGCGGCCGAAATATCACGCGCGTAGCAGACGCTCGCCGCATTGACGCGGCTTCCGCCGCGGAGAAAGCCCACGGGTCCGGCACGGCAGCGCCGCGGCGCGGAAGTTCACCGCAAAAGGCCCTCGCTCCTCCCATGTATTCGCGCGGCGCTTTGGACACTCCCCCTATTCTAGGTCACTCTAGCCTGGTCGTTAAGTCTCACAGGGCGAGCGGAGAACGCGGTCGACAGGCGCGCGAGAGGTGAGCTTAGGAGATGAGAGACAGGGGGAGGGGACGCGCATGCGCTGGCGTTCATCGCGGCGTTGCGCAGGAAAAAATGAGGCGCGCGAGAGGGGCGAGTGGAGAGGGTGTGTGGAGAGGGTTTGCGCATGCACAGTAAGGGTTGTTCCGCCATAAGATGCTTCCTATCTAAAACAAACCAGACGGCATAGTTCATGACAATATATGGGACGAAGGCGGTTGTGTACGGGCCGGCCCGCTAGCGAGTGAGCCGCGAACGCCATGTGGCCCGCGGACCGCATGTTTCAGACACCTTATGTTACCCATCGTGGATATATTCTAGGTGGCGGCGGTCTCCCGCACCACGCCTCGGCTTAGCCAACGCTGTGCGTTTGTACGAGCGTTGTTCATGCGTTTGTCAAACGACGCCGCCGCTTTCGCCGGGGATTCTCACGCTTCGTTAGTGACGGGAGAAATCCCCTACCGGCTTGAAAATGGTATCTGCGTATACATCTCGCTGAGTTCAGTAGATATTTTGGTTGCATTCCGAATATTGTATCGCAAACTAAAGGGTGGTAAATTTGCTGCCCTCACCGAAAGGTTGAGAGATGCTGTTCAATCTGAAGTTGTTATATTAGGGTTTAACACAGTTTAACTGGCGTTTCGTCAAAACTTTGATTTAGGGTAAAGCTTGCCATGCGGAAAGAATGGACTAGCTGCTGGTAAGAACAGAAAAGCCTCCAGTATAGAAGCGGAGTCATAAACCCTCCCAAAAGAAAAGCCTGTTTCTTGTTCGGTGCTCAAACTGAAGATGGCCTCATTTTTCTCCATGACGATTCGGATCCAAGGGCAATGGAAGTGTGGTGGCGATCCCTCTCTAATGGCTCGTTCACACTGATGGCTCATTCACACTGGGGAATCCGCCGGCCACAGCGACCGGAATTCGCGCGCCGCCGAAATTCAACATTGTTCACACCGCTTAGCAACCGCACCGCCGAAACTAGGGCGCCTAGTTGTCATCGTTCCTTCGCGCGAAGGAACGCTGGCATCGACGCGCTCTGCGCTGTGTACGCGTTTCGTTATGGCGAAGCACATAAACAGGAGCAGGGTCGTCGAACTGCTGGGGCTGCTGGAAAGGAAGTTTCTGGCGATGTCTGACGAGGAGAAACATGCGTTCGCCGAACAAGAAACGACGCAAGCAGTCGTGGTTGGTTCGCCCTGATTTGCAAGACGCGAGACGCTTGGTCGAGCCGAGGTAATGCTTTTTGCGAGATCTCGATGGTGTATTGCAAAGATGATAATCGCGACAACACTTGGCACTTGTCGAGAGCTACAGGATGATTACGAAAGACTTCGCTGTTGCTGCGGGCTTCGACGACTGCGATATAACAAGCACGCCGCCATTTTTTCGAATGTTCTGCTCGCGTTCCGATTGGTTCGCGGTGAGGGAATCCGGCGGCAGCTGCCGCAAAAATCGGTCCAGGACCGATCGGCGCGGAAAGGGATTTTCCGGCGGATCTCGCTGCCGCCGAAGCGGATTCCGCGCGCTCTCGCCGCCGAATGTCTCATGGCGCGTTCGCACTGACACATTCGGCGGCGAGAGCGCGCGGAATCCGCTTCGGCGGCAGCGAGATCCGCCGGAAAATCCCTTTCCGCGCCGATCGGTCCTGGACCGATTTTTGCGGCAGCTGCCGCCGGATTCCATCACCGCGAACCAATCGGAACGCGAGTCGAACATTAAAAAAAAAATGGCGGCGCGCTTGTGATATCCCAGTCGTCGAAGCCCACAGCAACGGCGAAGTCTTTCGTAATCATCCTGTAGCTCTCGATAACTGCCAAGTGTTGTCGCGATTACCATCTTTGCAATACATCATCGCGACCTTGCAAAACGGGTAGCATTTTCTAGGCTCCACCAAGCTTCTCGCGTCTTGCAAATCAGGACGAAGCAACCACAACTGCTTGCGTCGTTTCTTGTTCGGCGAATGCATGCTTCTCTTCGTCAGCCATCCCCAGAAAGTTGCTTTCCAGCAGGCCCAGCAGTTCGACGACCCTGCTCCTGTTTATGCGCTTCGCCGTAACGAAACGCGTACACAACGCAGAGCGCGTCGATGCCAGCGTTCCTTCGCGCGAAGCGACGGTGACAACTAGGAGCCCTAGTTTCGGCGGTGCTGTTGCTAAGTGGTGTGAACAATGTGGAATTTCGGCGGCACGAGAATTTCGGTCGCTGTGGCCGGCGGATTCCTCAGTGTGAATGAGCCATAAGCGACAGCTGCATTCTTACAGCTCTCCCAAGTCATATTACATGAGGTAGTTTTTGTCGTTTCCCGTTCTCCGTTTAAACAGTTCAAAATAAAGAATCCCTCAAGATTGCGCTTGGTTTGCAAGGCGCACGGCAAGAAGTCCGAGAGCCGATGGGCGTGCGAAAGATGTGAAGTTGGTCTTCACGTGCCCGTGTATTTCAAAGATTTTCACACAAGGAAATCGTACTGAAACAGTTGATGCAGTTAAGCGTCGCCTTGCGCCATTGTGACCTTCTGCCATGCAACATTAAAAACGTTAAGGAGACTCCTTCCACTACATGGCATTTATGTAGTGTTTCTTTTTTCGAAGTAGTTGCAAGTAACAGCGTGGCTTTGTGGTAGGACATCTGCTTGCCACGCAAACGGCCCGGGTTCAATCCTCTGTGGGGCCGAAGGTTTTACGGCGAAAGCTGTTATGAGATCATTTCAGCGGCTGTAGTTGTCCGCCGCCGCCGCTGGTGTCCGTAACCAATATCGCTTGAAATAAAAAAAACGAAATAAGACAAAGGATGGAACGAGGTTCGAACCTGGGCCCTCTGCGTGCGAGCCCAGTATTCAACCTCTGAGCCATGCCGGTGCTTGAAATTGCTTTGCAAAAAGGTCCTATACCGGCTTCATGTCGGGAAGGAACCACATTAACATATGCAATATAGCGTGGTAGAAGAGTAAAATAAGCACCAAGCGTCGCACAACGCGAATTCTGTAACCAGGCATCACACAATGCGAATTGCGCAACGAGTAGGTTGTTGAATGTTCCCAACCTATTACAAAGGGCTCCGCCATAATTCTTCGTCATCAGGCACAGGTTCAACAAAGCACATGCCTAACATGCATTTAGCAGGTACCACGGCTCTCCGTAGAATGACGAAAAATGGCATAGTGCCTGCTTTCCTACTTCTAAAACAGGAATAAATAAATGGTGAAATTGGCTATCGCTTTCCATCATCTCATGGTGGGGACTAAGCATCAGGTATGCTTTCACCTTATTACTGAGATCAGCTGTTTCTTCAGTCACGCCTGCTAAGCCTTTTCTGGGAGGTTTTGAGGGTAGATCTCCGAAATAGTGCAAAATGAGGACGAATGCGTTGCTCTTGAAACATCAGGGCATAAATATAAAGCAAATAGAAGCGTAGGTTTCGAACTTTCAGGGGCCATACAGCACAAGACGGCGACGTATTGAATTTGTTCCGGAAGGAACTCGCTTTGACGGGCGCCAGAAATCGTTGTGGTACCCGTCAGGTCCATAACGTATCGCTGTGGTGTAGTAGGCGACAAACAAATGCACAATGTCTCGACCGTGTCAATTTTGGGGCGATTACATATAGAACTATGTTTTGCTGCGCAAGAAAGCATGTGACTTGCTTTCGCAAGTCAGCCGGCGTGTAAGTTACGCCCACGGCCGCGTTACTGGCGCAAGGCCAGTCACGATCACGTGATCAAACACAGCCGCACCCGCGCCGCTGTGGAAAATTGTCTATACATCGAAGATATTAGATTTTTTTGCTAGGCTGCCATGGTAACTGTTGCCAGCTTTGAAATGAATCAGCGTTTGTTCATTTCGCGACCCTCACCGAACCGTCAGCTCTCGGCGTGACGTAACGTCAGGGTCACAATGTGACCCAGCAGCGGCACCCTTTCCTAAGTCTTTTTTTTTTTTTGTACCACGGCAACAATTGGAAATTGCCTGCCTCGGTTCGCCTTTGGAGGAGATACGTCATAAAGGAAAATAGAGGAGCCATCGTGACTGGCTACTCCTAATCATGTAAAGCTACCAACAGGTATTATGCAGGGCGCTGCTCAAAGGAAACACGCCCTGTTTAATGATGTACGACCGACTCGCCCAACAACGTGCCTCATTGCATCGCTTTCTTTTTTTTTGCGAATTCCAAAAAGCGGTATGTATAACGCATAACCAGCATGGTATTTTCGGGGCCGCTGGTGCCACGCCGCGTGAGCGTTCGAGTGCAGAGTGCTTTCAGAATTTCACGCACTACAATAAAAGCTGGTGACTACACCTTGGAACCGGAGTTGCCAGTTTCGCTTATAATAAGCTGATGTGGGTTTCTTTTTTCGCCGAGTCGCTTCTAGTATTTTCCAGTCGCTTGTAGCGTTTTTTGTACTTTCTTGCATGTTTCTAGCAAATATCATTATTTTAGTAATCATCAGGTTCGCCAATAGCGCGTTTGTTGATGATTTTGAGTAGTTGAGTGTTGAAGTCAAACATACGTTGGGGGAATCAACAAGTAATGTTCATGCATTGGCAAACGTGCATTCAAGTTAATAGAGACTTCCCTTTAGACAATGTCAAAAAGGAAATATGTGTTTTCGTTCCTAGTGGCGCATATTTTCGCTGCACGAAATAATTAAAGAGATCTTTCACTTCCCCTTCGTATTTGATTGACATTTGATTATCGTAATTAAATATATTTACAAGAATGGGAAAATTAATTTCCGCTTCTTTAGGGCTTCTTCGGGAAAGCCGAGCCGCTTTTTTTTTTTTACTTTTTATGAATACTTGCTTGTTAGCTCGTAGCATCTGGCAACTCTGCTTGGGAGTCTAAATGAAAGCGCGAAAGCGGCCCTCAAACCGTCGTATGGCCAGCCATGGATCTGTCAATACCCTTGATTGGTTTTGTGTCGGCCACAGTAGTGGCTACTTGAGGTTCAGTTTGATTGGCGGAAATAGTTGTTACCGCATTGCTTACAGAAAGAGTTGTGCGTACACAGCTATCCTATGCAGCTACATGGAGGCGCAAGCGCAAATAGCAAGTGCGTAGCCAAAAAGCGCGAAATCCAATGAAGTTCAACGCTTAGTGCGGAAATTTTTCGAGTGTTTTATGAAGAAATAAGTGCGGACTACAAGCCACTGTAGTGCCGACGAGGAGATAGCATCTGTGGCTAGAGTAGTGTAGGCGAGAAACGAACCACCCTCTCGTCATTGCACTGGGAGTGCTTTAGAATACTTTCAAGTGCGCGGGGAGGCGTTCGTCAGCAGTCTCATGTGGTTGTCGATGGCCGTGATTACATGGCTATGCCTGTCATAACTGACCCCATGGACTTTCGTACGTTAGTCTTATGTAACATGCTTTCGACACCACTTGACTCGAGTCACATATGTGGTGTCACCTATTTTTTGGCAAAAAGGGCTGTTGATGTTCTGCTTTCCCCTGTCTTGATGTACGTCGACCAGTTCACCATCGATGTACTAAGGATTTGTACGGACGCCTATGCTAAGGAGATATACCCTAGTCACTGGAGTTATGTCAACGTTTGCATGGGATGTGCGTGTCCTGTGATTGAACAAGAATAAGGAATCACAAGTCATGTAAGGTTACATTAGTCGAGGCACGAATACATTACGTCCGTGCTTCACTAGTATACACTGTTTGCGGGAGCAGAAAATTCATTATATTCGTGTTTAGAAAAACAAGGTTGCATTTGTTTTGGAGTATACTGCGTTCCCTCTTATGGACGAGCGTTAATCTATCCCTCATAGACATGTAATTTCACTGAATTTAAACTCTGTTTTTGATTTTGTTAGAAAAGAAGACATAATTTACCCTACCACACGCCTTAATGCACAAATATTGTTAAGCTGTTCCTTAAAAAGTTTTTCTCGCACCGACATACCACCTATCTCACAAAAGAACTCTGTTTAGAATGAGTTAGGAAACATAGAATACGATGTCAAGGCCATCACTGCAGTGCCTTACGACATACAAATAAACCTAAACTCCCCTCACATCCGTCTCCTTTCTACGCAAACATAAAATCTGTCTAAGCTCCTTATGTTGCCTCAATCTCGTGGCATCAAGCACCTGGTGACTTACATCGTCGTAATTTGCCACACAGATTTGGATTTCTGTCGCTGGTACTGGGTCGAAAGCTCGAGCGTTCGAACATTTTAACAATGAAGCAGTTGAAGCTTGGTGTAAAATGTCGTGGCCCAAAACGTATCATCATCATGAACCAACACGCGCTCTCTTCGTTCTTTTACAACGAGAGCTGTTATGAGATCATTTCACCGGCCGTTTTTGGCGCCGTAGTTGTTCGCCGCCACCGCCGCCGCCGCCGCCGGTGTCCGTAACCACTATCGCTCGAAATCAGAAAAAAAAACTAAACAAGAAAAAAATTCCAGGATGGAACGCGGTTCGAACCTGGGCCCTCGGCGTGGGAGCCCTGTATTCAACCTCTGAGCCATGCCGGTGCTTGAAACAGCTTTGCGGAAAGGTAGGCTTCATGTCGGGAAGGCACCACATTAACATGTGCAATATAGCGTGGTAGAAGAGTAAAATAAGCGCCAAGCGTCGCACAACGCGAATTCTGTAACCAGGCGCCACGCATTGCGAATTGTGCAACGAGTAGGTTGTTGAATGCTTCCAACCCATTACAAAAGGATCCGCCATAATTCTTCATCGTCATCAGGCACAGCATCAACAAAGTGCGCATAATGCCTTACATGCGTTTAGCAATGATTTATAACGTAGTGGGTTCCTCGCAAGTGCACTTGTATTGGTTGCCAAGGAAGCCCATTAGCGCATAATCCATTTCTTCGGGATCTCAGTAAAGTTCTTCGCCCATCTCTCTCTCCTACGTCAACGTACGTTATACAGCATGACGGGAGAGGGAAATAGCGACCGGGCGTCACCCAATGCAAATTGCATAACTGGTGAGCCGTTTAAAGCTTCCAACCCATTACAAAGGGGTGAGCCATAATTCTTCACCGTCATCAGTCGTCGCGTCAACAAAGTGCACATAATGCCTCAGAGACGTGTAGCTGGTGTCTCGCTTCTCCGCAGAATGACGAATAATGGCTTAGTAGGTGCTTCCCAACTTCACGAAAATTCTCATTTATGGCGTAGTGGGTACATTTCTAGTGTACGTGTATTGTAGCCCCAAGAGAGCTTACAACGGGCTCTAGAAATGCCGCTCTTCCAGCTTTCGCTGTGACTGTGCTGCGGTTTCAGCGCAGGCCTGGCGTTTTTTCTTCGTCCTCTTCTGCTTGGCTCCCAGAACACGTGCGCCGATTTGTCCTTGCCCTTTCTATAGCAAAGGGCAAGTACAAAGCGAAGGAGAGATGTGAGGAGGAGGGCGAAGAAAGAAAGAGAGAGACAGAAGAAAAGAAAGGCAAAACCTAGGCGAAAAAAATTCCACATGAGGCACCGGAATTAGAACCCACGTACCCACGATCCAAAGGCGAGCGTCATAACCATTCGGCTATCCAGGCACGCTGACAGAACATAGCATAGCCTTGTATAGTATCGAATAGAAAGGGGGTAGAAAAGGAAAGTGAGGGAGAGGAGGAGAGATGTGAGGATGAGGTAAGCAGGAGAGAGAGAGTAAAAGATAGCATATAAAGAATGAGAAGGAGAGAAATAGAGAGAAGGAAATGCAGAAAGGGAAAGAAAGAAATTGAGGCAACTATAGAGAACGAGACAATTAGAGAAGGATAAAAGAAAGGTCGAAAGAAAGACGAAGCGAGCGAAAGATAGACACAGAGTTAGACAAAGATACGAAATAAGGAGAAAGAGATGGAAAGAAAAAGAGAGGGAGAGAGAAAGAACTAGAAATAAACACAGACGAAAACACACATAGACTGAGCGAAGAGAAAGAAAGAAATAGACGGAGAAAGAAAACTAAAGAGAAACAAAGGAGGCCACCGAGCTCTACCGAGAAATATAGCGAAATAGCGAAATAGGTTACCCGGCGAGCAGCGATTGGTCAGTGCTTCGCTGTGCCAAGCATTCCAAAACTTAGTGCAAACTTCCCGCATTTTTTAAATGAAACAACTTGACATCAATACCCAGAAAAAAAAAAATAAAAAAAATACTCAGGAGCCATGCCTGGTACTCATACTAATAAAGAGAGTGTGCTTGCGTTTCGAATGAAAACCAGGCGGTACGACTCTCTTACGGATGTGGTATGTAGGCGAAAGGTCGTGTGAAGATGTAGTTTTAAGTGTTTCAAGGTCGTGTGAGAAGGAAAAAGTATGGCAGAAAAAGAAAGTCAGGAGCCATTGCTCTATCGCTGCAATGGGGCAAGAGAGGCTTGGCGCGGGCGTGCCTAAGCAACTGCTGTGTCTTTCTTTCTTTTTCTTTCTTTCTTTATTTATTTGCTTCTTTCTTTTTTTCGCATTGCGCAGTGCTCCCTCCTAACTTAAGCGTTCAGTTTCATTATAGGCAGCGGCCGTCCCCGGAACGCTTTCGGGCTGAATCGGCATGCCGTCTTTTACGTTCTTTCCGGCGTTCGTCAGCCTCTAGAACGGCGCAACGTGGTCATCACGCGGTCATGGAGACGCAGGTGGTCAGGAATTAAATATACTCCAATTCGTAATTTCGTCGAAATGGGCAATTCCTCATATTGACCTTACGCGTTCTCCAGCAGATTGCTTTTTCGTCCGCCAACACAATATATTTCAATAAAGCGCCCACAGCAAGTGTAGGTCTTCCCAATTCGTTTTTGCATCGTCTGTAGAACGCATTCGCATGCTTCAGTTAAGCTCACATTAAGCAAGCATGGGCGTGCGGCCCATTAGTCAAGACAATCGCCTTCGGGCCTAGAGGGCCCGTGTTCATATCCGAGCCCCGGAAAGTAAACTTATTGGTGCGCTCCAGCCGTGGATGAGGAGGATTTTTAGGGGCGAAGCTCCTTATGCCGCCGGTCTGTACATCCTCCATTTGTTTTAAGCGTTGTAGTAGCCACCTCTAACTCGTGAGAAGCGCGCGGTCTGGTATGCAGTAGAAGAAGAAGACGACGTTGACGAGTGAGTCTCTCGTTGCGTGTTCGCCTGTGTGGCGTTCTTTCTTCTTTGCTACGTCTCGTGTTTTCAACGACACCCGAAGACAACATTTCAGAAGTAACGCGCCATGAGGCTCCCTCTTGGCACGCTTTCTCTTTAGCTCGGAGTCGCCAGATGGAAGACAAGGCTGCGGAACGGAGGGCATGGAAGGCGGCGGCAGCGCGTGCTCGCAGACAGAATCTTGAGGTGAGAGCCCGTGAGGCCGAAGCTGCACGGCTGCGGCGAGAAGACCCCGCCGTTCGAGCCCGCGAGGCCGAAGCTGCTCGACAAGCTGCAGGGCTGCGGCGAGAAGACCTCGCCGTTCGAGCCCGCGAGGCCGAAGCTGCTCGACAAGCTGCACGGCTGCGGCGCGAAGACCCCGCCGTTCGAGCCCGCGAGGCCGAAGCTGCTCGACAAGCTGCACGGCTGCGGCGCGAAGACCCCGCCGTTCGAGCCCGCGAGGCCGAAGCTGCTCGACAAGCTGCACGGCTGCGGCGCAAAGACCCCACCGTTCGATCCCGCGAGGCCGAAGCAGCACGGCTGCGGCGCGAATCGGATCTTCGAAATGTGAAGAAGCGGCGAGAAAGTGCGCATACCGGCAGGCAGAGCCCGAGGCTGTGCGAGCACGTGAAGTGGCTGCAAAACGCATCAGGCAGGCTCTGCCCGAAGGCGCCGACGCGCGCTTCTAGCGGGACTTCCTTGATAACAGTTTCGGCCATAGTTGCGGTGTGTGCAACAGATTGTGGTGCTCAAACAATCTAGTCACAATATCTTCCACCAAGATGCACCACGCTCGCGCCGATGCCATCGCCGTGCTGCAGCGCGAGTTCGCTTCGCCCCGCTCATCATCATTCACCACCTGGATATGCTGTGATTTTTTTGAAGTACCAGATTCAGAGGTCAGTAATGGTAGGCTTCGCTTGAACAGGTGTACGATTTACAATGCGATATGTACTGAACTGTTGGAGATCAGTAAGCCGTCCCGTTTAAGTAATGCATGAAATGGGTAGGTGAAGACAATCTGCAGAGCCGCATCGCCAATGGAGCCGAACTGCTTCAGCAATGTGCCCTCCTTGTTATCTACACGACCATCTTCCATCCTCTGATGTCTTAGACAGTGTTTATCTTTATTTATGTAACTTAATAAGAAAAGTGTAATTGGCGATTCTGGTATTTTGTACGAAATGCACCAGTAGGTTCATTCCTTTATATGAGCGCCTCGATAGGTGTTTTCGAAGAAAATAGAATGTTGTTTTATTTCTCTCTAAATATCTGCCGGTCACTCGCTCTAAGGCACGCTTCCAGTAAGGTGATGCTTTGCCTGAGTGGAGTTTGCGACAAAACACGGTTGAGTGGTCCTATCGGTGACTGTTAACACCACGTCATTCAGTTATTAGATGCGAAAGCATCTTATGCTCAGGGCAGTGTCCGTTCTGCGGCGTCCGCACCCATACTGCGCGTGCGCGAACACTCCCCCCTCTCCTCGCGTGAGCGCGAGGAGGTGGGGTGTAGGAGGTGGCATGAGCGCTGCCTCCGCTTCGTTTCTCCTCTCCCGTTTCTCTCTCTCCGCCACAGCTGCGCGCTCGTATATAACGCGGCTCGCGCTCGCTCCTGTTGTAGTCTCTTTCGCAACGGCGCTATGGACGCTCGCGAAGCTGAACGTAAACGGCAACGCCGGCAAGCGTTGCACTCTCCTTCGCAACGGCGCTATCGACTATCGCGAAGCTGAACGTAAACGGCAACGCCGGCAAGCGTTGCAATCTCCTTCGCAACGGGGTTATGGACCCTCGCGAAGCTGAACGTAAAAGGCAACGCCGGGAAGCGAGCCTCGAAGCTGCGACGCGGTCACGTTTGTGACAGCGTCGATGTGTACCGAAGAATGCCTACGCCTGGACGTTGCTATTCAGAACACGGGCTCAGAAAACAAGAGTGGGGATGCGCAGTCTCCTGTAGTTGCGTCATATTCATTGCCATCCGACTGCTCGTATCGTCTGCTGAGGTACTGTTTCCACGTCCTTGGCTGAAACGTTTATAGTTTACCAGGCATGCGGCTTTGCCAAGGTTTCGTAATCTCCTATACCACTGGGTACATTCACTGACGTCATCAACGCCGCCGTACTTTTGTATAGCGTCGACTGCTTCTAATGGGAACGTGTCGTTGTTATTCAAGCCGCAAAAACTAGAGCGTCTGTTCTATTTCACGAGGAAAATTGCCGTTATATGACGTCTAATCATGGCGTCAATAAACGCAATAATAAGTTTCCGAAATATGTATTAAGCGTCAGCTTCTATGAGGGCTTGAATACTAATGAAGTCTTCAGCCTAGATGTGGATGACCCTGCCCCGCCACGGTGGTCTATTGGTTATGGCGCTCGACTGCTGACCCGAAGGTCGCGGGATCGAATCCCGGCCGCGGGGGCTGCATTTTCGATGGAGGCGAAAATGCTCGAGGCCCATGTACTTGGATTTAGGTGCACGTCAAAGAACCCCATGTGGCTGATATTTCCGGAGCCCTCCACTACGGCGTCCCTCATAATCATCTCTTCGTTCTAGGACGTTAAATCCCACAAATTACAGTAAAACCTCGGTGATACGAATCTCGCGGGATCATCAGAAATATTCGTATCATCTGAAATTCGTATCACCAGAAAGCATGGAAAATTAGCATGCAACCAAAGAAAGCTGGCGGACATTTTCATTTATTGTTTTTCAGGGCCGCAGCAATGTCACGAACAGCTCTGAATGATTGCCAGTGAAGTTTTTAGACGTCAACGATCTTACCTGCACTCGTAAATATACGGGCCGTGCGCGCGTGTGTAATTAATGAAGCAGGTGTGCTGTGACCCGCGACAGCTTGTAGCCCCTTCCAAATCTTAGTATGCTTCTCCGCATGACAACAAAGTGCTGCGGTGAAAGTAACTTAAAGAGCGCTTTGACGCGATAGATGAAGGCCAGAGAATTTCAGAACCGCGGTCCTATGCTGTTCTTGTCTTGTCGCGGTGGTGTTGGGGATGTTGGGGATTTACGGCCGTGCCCGCGCAAGTGCGTCCCAAACAGTCGTGCATGTTGACGTTGTGGGGTCTAGCTCCTTCGCCAAGACCCTCCTCGTCTTCTTTCGGTCTTTGGTATGTCTGTGATGCACGAGGACATTGCTTTTACAGCAGCACGCGTCGACGCGTTAAAAAAAAGGAACATGACCGTGGCTTGCGTTCCCGCGCCCGCACGTGCGTGGCACGTCTTCCGCGACAGCGCGGACAGCACCTCTTCGTACCTGCGCGCTGCGTATGTTCGTATCAAACGTCGCGGGGTGGAAATGGGTTCGCAACAACCGTACTCCATTACATTGCAGGCCAATGGGCCTTGGCCGGTACCAAAGGAAAATTCGTATCACCCCGAAATTCGCAAGAACCGTGATCGTATCACCGAGGTTTCACTGTATTGTTATGTGGACGACCCTGTACATCCAGCAAATTTCAAACAGCATTTTACCTTCGTCGGCTTATCGTCCTACTTGATGGTAGCACAGGCTAAAGACAAAGGCAACAGAAAAGGCAAGCTCGACACAACGCAGCGCTAAGTACAGTCCCTGTCTTTAGCCTGCGCTACTACCAAGTTGGATGCAATACCAACAAGTGCACATTACCACCCTCGTTGGCTTGTCTCCCGCCTTTCTCTAAAACGACAGCGGACGCGATAAGCCTTCTTACAAAATGACGTCACCGACATTACGATGTAACATATAGCATGTTGCCTCGATGTCAGAATATACGATATACCTAAGCGAAGCATTGTGCTTGCAAAGTCTGATATTCAACGTTTTCACATAAGTGTGTCCTCAACAGGCACGCGGCCGCTGGTGTTCCCACAGTGGTCTGAGCGAGTACTCCGCAAATCCAATAAAGATTATGCACATTTCGGAAGCTCGCTCTTGTATCTATTTCATGATCCATACTGGGATTTCCGGCGTGTTCTAAAACGCACTACCGACATGTAATGTGCTCTTCGACCGAATAGAGTCTCAAATTGCTGGGAAATACAAAGTTTTCACAGACGTATGCTGGTCTCCAAACTTTTAAGGCCGACTGTACAGGCTATTTCCCGTAGTCAAGAAGCCTCGACCCTTAGGAACAGCTACAGTTGTCCTTCGCTTATTCGCAGGGTCCGAAAAAAAAAGAAAGAAAGAGAGCAGTTGGAAAATGTAGGCAATGAACGCGGCTTGGCTGCATATGGTGTTTGTCTGGAGGACTAGAAGAATATTTGAGACGTGAAGAATGGTCAACTCGGTGAGTAAAACATAGTTAAAGGAGTATGGACAGGAATTTTTGACCCTTTCGTATTGTTTCTGCAAATAAAACACTTGCTTCGAGAACCATAAAAAGAGTAGCGTGGTGCCTCGAAACGCATTGAATGTATTAGAAATATCGCTACCTTAAAAATAAATAAATAAATAAATAAATAAATAAATAAATAAATAAATAAATAAATAAACTTTCGGCTTCGATATCGAGGGGCTGGTTTCAGGGTGACGTGTGAACACAGTCTGGCGTAAATTAAGTGACCTGGAGACAACAACTCGCGGCGTACTAGCAGCAGCTCTATCGTTTGCTGTCATTTGCCCGTGGCGCTCACAAACTACAATGAGTCAATTGTCGTCCAGAGACTCCGACAGCGATTTCGGTCTCATATAGGACGCAGAGTACCCAAACCCATCCAATTGTGTTGACTGTCAATATAACGCCCAGTGCAGTGGGACTCGCTGTCAGATGCTGGGCGACGAAAACTTTCAAAATCGTACTAAAATATTTTGTAGGTGCTTCCTGGCTCCGGTGTATGGAGAGCGTTATCACTCCATGCCAAGCAAACAAAAACTATCTTTTTTGCGATGCATCAAAATCATGTCAGTACCGGTTTAAGCCTTGGAAAGACAACTGAGCCCTTATTAAATGCAAAGCATTTCTTATCGAACCTCAGGCACTTTGGCCGCTTCCATCTACGTATCTATCTATCTCTCTATCTATCTATCTAGTCGGCTACGTCTAGGCGCTCCACTGGTCGTCTCCATAACTTGTAATACACCAAAATTGGCACAGCAGGGGATCAGTGTATGACAACCATGATTCACTGGTCATGATATGAATAACGCAAAATACCTGTCGCGTACGTCATGAAACCCTTTCTCTCAGTCACGTGTGGCACATACCAGTAAACCACAGTTAATGTTATGCGGGTATGTGCCACAGGTGAGAAAGAATCTCAACCAACACAGCAACCGCGAAGACACACGCACACATTGACACGCAAGGAAAGTGCTAACAATAATAATTGTTCGGGTCTTACAGCGAAAGCTGTTACGAGATCATTTCACCGGCCGTTTTTGGCGCCGTAGTTGTCCGCCGCCGCCGCCGCCGCCGCCGGTGTCCGTAACCAGTATCGCTCGAAATAAGAAAAAAAAGAAACGAAATAAGAAAAAAATTCCAGGATGGAACGAGGTTCGAACCAGGGCCCTCTGCGTGGCAGCCCAGTATTCAACCTCTGAGCCATGCCGGTGCTTGAAGCTGCTTTGCAAAAAAGGTCCTATACAGGCTTCATGTCGGGAAGGAAACACATTAGCATATGCAATATAGCGTGGTAGAAGAGTAAAATAAGCACCAAGCGTCGCGCAACGCGAAATGTAACCAGGCGTCACACAATGCGAATTGCGCAACGAGTAGGTTGTTGAATGCTTCCAACCAAGGCGGTTTAAACCTCCTTGCTTCCAACCCATTACAGGGCTGTGCCATAATTCTTCGTCGTCATCAGGCACAGCATCAACAAAGTGCACATAATGCCTTACATGCGTTTAGCAGGTACCGCGGCTCTCCGTAGAATGACGAAAAATGGCACAGTGCCTGCTGCCCTACTTCTCAAAAATTACAATAATTTATAGCGTAGTGGGTTCCTCGCAAGTGCACTTGTATTGGTTGCCAAGGAAGCCCATAAGCGCATGATCCATTTCCTCGGGGTTTCAGTAAAATTACAATGATTTAGAGCGTAGTGGGTTCCTCGCAAGTACACTTGTATTGGTTGCCAAGGAAGCCCGTAAGCGCATGATCCATTTCCTCGGGGTCTCAGTAAAATTACAATGATTTCTAGCGTAGTGGGTTCCTCGCAAGTGCACTTGTATTGGTTGCCCATAAGCCCATAAGCGCATGATCCATTTCCTCGGGGTCTCAGTAAAGTTCGTCGCTCCCCCCCCCCCCCCCCCGTCTCTCTCCCACGTCAACGTATGTTATACAGCATGACGGGAGAGGGAAATAGCGACCGGGCGTCACCCAATGCAAATTACATAACTGGTGGGCCGTTTAAAGCTTCCAACTCATTGCAAAGGGCTGAGCCATAATTCTTCATCGTCATCAGTCGTCGCGTCAACAAAGTGCACATAATGCCTACAGACGTGTAGCTGGTGCCTCGCTTCTCCGCAGAATGACAAATAGTGGCTTAGTAGGTGCTTCCCAACTTCACCAAAATTGTGATTTATGGCGTAGTGGGTACCTTTCTAGTATACTTGTATTGTAGCCCCAAGAGAGCTTACAACGGGATCTAGAAACGCCGCTCTTCCAGCTTTCGCTGTGACTGTGCTGCGGTTTCAGCGCAGGCCTGGCGTTTTTTTATGTCCCAAAACCACGATAGGATTATGAGAGACGCCGTAGCGAAGCGCTCCGGAAATTTTGACCATCTGGTATTTTTTAACGTGTACCGAGATCGCACAGAACACGGGCATCTAGCATTTGCCTCCATCGAAATTAGACCAGCCACGGCCGGGATCGAACGTGCGACCTTCGAGTCAGCAGCCGCGCTACGGTAACCGCTACACCACCGCGGCGGGCGCAAGGAAAGCGATGAAGCTGAAGACAGAACGCCCCTGGAAGACGCTCAACTACCATCCAATCGTCCACGTGGTCGCAACGTGGACTAATAAATATGCCCAGAGAACCAGGCCTCTCATCATTACCGATGACTTCAACATTGATTTATCAAGTCGCAACAACGCCTGGCCCCTATACTGCGTGAAAGACGGCTTGGATGTGCACAGGGCATCAAAACACCTCGCTGCCACATCCAGGACAAGAGGCATCATAGATAATTTCATCGTAAGAAGCATCCAGGATTTCCACCAGCTCTACTATACATCGCGCTTCACTACACTTAGACCATTCGTAGCCACGATCAACGAACGGATCCGATAACAAGTCTGGTCCAGCTGCTGGTGCTCACTGATCATGGTGATGATGACCTTGTTCAAGAACTGTCAAGCACTCCCTTCACACATGCACACGAGTTCGTGAAACCTGCGTGCGTTCTCCGTCATAACGGACAAGTATAAGCATAACAACTGTAACAACTGCAACTGTGACTGTAACGTACGTGCAGTGCGCCTGCGCGCGCCACTCGGCTGTGTATATATCTATGGAAACTTTCCTGCATGAGTTTAGTTGCGAGTAACGCCTGTACTGTGCATCTGTGTTCCTTCTTTGTCTTGTTCAGATTCGCACTATCCAGCATTGAAGAATATAGGCACTACTTATCAGCTTACCGCGCGTCTGGGGCTGGAAACACTCATTCTGCTGTTGGCATCGTTACGCAATTGCATGTAAAAAACAAGTTATATAATTCATATGCGGTTATTCAACATATGAGTGTGCGTATGCCACTTTTTCATTTCTCTAGCGTCATTCCGTAACGTTGCGCTCAATGTGAAAAATTACGCCACAGTCACCATCCCGCGCATGCTTCGCATAACATTGATTCCCACGGTACGTGGGATATGCCGAATTTTTGTGCGTGCCGACAGTACATCCGTGCTAGTCAGGCAGAGGTAATCTGCATTTAGTCCCTTCAACCCAGGCAAACTTTCCTTTTGTCGAAATAAACTGAATGAATGAATGAATCTCGCTGTTCACGATGGACTTGTTCACTCAGCGCGTATCCAGGTCGAAATTTCTCTGGTTAGATTGAGACGAAAAAAAGAAAAAACAAAAAAAAAACCCGTGAAACTGACCGTCCGACACAACGAGCTCTTGCCCGAGTTGGAGTGAGAGCCTTTGATTACAACGTTGTAAAGAGCGTACGAATTTAGACGGGATGGTTCATGACTTCACTATAAACAACGCACCAAATACAGCACATAAAAATACAATGAAACCATTGTATACGCGTAAAATGTTTATGGACCACGAGACACGAGAAAGAGTTGACTATTCGCTGCTCCGGTAGGCAGCCGTGAATTTAGATTTGCGGCTTGTTTTAAAACGCGCTGACAACGTGTGCTTTGCAGTTCGACCGAATGCAGTCACAAATTCCTGGGAAATTCAGTTTTCTGAGACCTAGATGTCGCTAAACTTTCAACGCCGACTGCACGCACACAGTACTTACGTCTACTCATGCGTACAGCTGTCTGTGACAGTACGTTGGGGAAATAACTTTTTCTGTACCCTAATGTGTGAGTGTATCTTGCGGAATAGAAATTGAAATAGTTGCCATTTGTACTGCTTGTACAGACGGAATCACGCTTGTCCAAAGCTGTCGAGCGCGTGACTGTGAATGCTGGCGCTGTCCGCAGTTGCTACCTCGCGTTAGCTACAAGCTTCTGTTCATGCTTGAATTATAGCACAAGTACCTAGCACGCGGTATGACAATGTTTGGTATCATTATGGCGGAGGTCTCTGCATATTTTGGCAATAAGAAAAGGCCGCCTCGGCGGCGGAATGCCCGTTCTAGACAAGTGTGGTTCCGACTGTACGAGTTCTTCTCGCTTGCTAAAATTTCGAGGGGGAAAAATAGCTAACGCCCCCCTTTCCCTTTTCGTCTCAACGCGACCGTGATGATCTACACAATCTACACCGCCGATACGGGCGACTAGTCGCCATGGAAACCGCGCCTCCCTGCCCGCCTCATCACTCGGCTCGCCTCGTTGCCTAGGCCCGGTGTTAGAAGTACAGGTGGAACGACGCAGCACCGGCGCCGTGCGCTCGCTGCGTCGAACTTCGGTCCTCCGCGCCGTCACGCCGCGAGGTGGCAGGAGCAGTCAAGAGGCGCATAAAGTCACTGGAACGGGAAAAGATCCGCGTTCTTTTTCTCTTTCGCCGCCGCGCCCTTTCGGCGGTTTCGCCACACAATGGTCTAGCTCGCTCTCCTCGCTAGCGTCTCCCGGCCGCCGACGCACTGCGCTGTGAAGGGTCGATTGTTTTTTTATAGCCTCAGAAAGCGTGAAGAACATTACGACATTCCATATCGTTTTGAAACTTCATCGCAAGCCTGTTGAGGCATCGAAGAAGGCCTGGGTGCTGCGCCGTGCTGCGCTTTCGGGAGCAGCAACCGGCGGAAACGGGCAAAGCCCTCTTTGCTGCTCCCAGCGGGAAAAAGGATGCCATATCGACGGGCTGTGTTGCTGAAAAGAATACAGCGCGAAAAATTTGTTCCCACGACTTATACCCGCCTTTGTGAGGCAGCGTCTCATTAAAATTCGCAAAATGCTGTTTCGGGGAATGTTGGCATCTCCGCTGCACTAGTGCAGCTTGTTTCGCGGTGGTTGCTGCAGAAGGTTCATGCACATAACATTGCCGGGCAGCTCTTAATTATGTTTGGGCATAAATGACGCCTTTGGGCTCACATATAACGATCAGTGTGCTATGAAAACTGACTGCTACAGATTGGTATTGCGTGACCGTGACTGAATGACGAACATAAATAACAGTGTGTACCATGAAAATAATGGCACGCATGCAATGTAAGGCATCATTTACATGCCATGGCGCATTGTACACTCGTGGGCCGGTTCGCCGGCTTGACATGCACCAAAATCGGCCTGCGTGACGTCACTGTATGACGAACATATATATAATACCAGGTGGTAACATGAAAATAATGGCACGCATGTCATGTAAGGCATCATTACATGCCAAGCCTATGGTGCACTCACGCCGGTTCGCTGGCGTGATATGCACCAAGAATGGTAGCGCGTGACGTGACTGTATAGTTGTGCCTTTTGTGTCAGTCCGGCAGATCCCACGCAT